>NW_026683563.1:0-35879 GCF_030247195.1 Topomyia yanbarensis | reverse complement strand
TCATTTGATTCATTTGATTCATTTGATTCATTTGATTCATTTGATTCATTTGATTCATTTGATTCATTTGATTCATTTGATTCATTTGATTCATTTGATTCGTTTGATTCATTTGATTCGTTTGATTCATTTGATTCATTTGATTCATTTGATTCATTTGATTCATTTGATTCATTTGATTCATTTGATTCATTTGATTCATTTGATTCATTTGATTCATTTGATTCATTTGATTCATTTGATTCATTTGATTCATTTGATTCATTTGATTCATTTGATTCATTTGATTCATTTGATTCATTTGATTCATTTGATTCATTTGATTCATTTGATTCATTTGATTCATTTGATTCATTTGATTCATTTGATTCATTTGATTCATTTGATTCATTTGATTCATTTGATTCATTTGATTCGTTTGATTCATTTGATCAATTGATTCATTTGATTCATTTGATTCATTTGATTCATTTGATTCATTTGATTCATTTGATTCATTTGATTCATTTGATTCATTTGATTCATTTGATTCATTTGATTCATTTGATTCATTTGATTCATTTGATTCATTTGATTCATTTGATTCATTTGATTCATTTGATTCATTTGATTCATTTGATTCATTTGATTCATTTGATTCATTTGATTCATTTGATTCATTTGATTCATTTGATTCATTTGATTCATTTGATTCATTTGATTCATTTGATTCATTTGATTCATTTGATTCATTTGATTCATTTGATTCATTTGATTCATTTGATTCATTTGATTCATTTGATTCATTTGATTCATTTGATTCATTTGATTCATTTGATTCATTTGATTCATTTGATTCATTTGATTCATTTGATTCATTTGATTCATTTGATTCATTTGATTCATTTGATTCATTTGATTCATTTGATTCATTTGATTCATTTGATTCATTTGATTCATTTGATTCATTTGATTCATTTGATTCATTGATTCATTTGATTCATTTGATTCATTTGATTCATTTGATTCATTTGATTCATTTGATTCATTTGATTCATTTGATTCATTTGATTCATTTGATTCATTTGATTCATTTGATTCATTTGATTCATTTGATTCATTTGATTCATTTGATTCATTTGATTCATTTGATTCATTTGATTCATTTGATTCATTTGATTCATTTGATTCATTTGATTCATTTGATTCATTTGATTCATTTGATTCATTTGATTCATTTGATTCATTTGATTCATTTGATTCATTTGATTCATTTGATTCATTTGATTCATTTGATTCATTTGATTCATTTGATTCATTTGATTCATTTGATTCATTTGATTCATTTGATTCATTTGATTCATTTGATTCATTTTGATTCATTTGATTCATTTGATTCATTTGATTCATTTGATTCATTTGATTCATTTGATTCATTTGATTCATTTGATTCATTTGATTCATTTGATTCATTTGATTCATTTGATTCATTTGATTCATTTGATTCATTTGATTCATTTGATTCATTTGATTCATTTGATTCATTTGATTCATTTGATTCATTTGATTCATTTGATTCATTTGATTCATTTGATTCATTTGATTCATTTGATTCATTTGATTCATTTGATTCATTTGATTCATTTGATTCATTTGATTCATTTGATTCATTTGATTCATTTGATTCATTTGATTCATTTGATTCATTTGATTCATTTGATTCATTTGATTCATTTGATTCATTTGATTCATTTGATTCATTTGATTCATTTGATTCATTTGATTCATTTGATTCATTTGATTCATTTGATTCATTTGATTCATTTGATTCATTTGATTCATTTGATTCATTTGATTCATTTGATTCATTTGATTCATTTGATTCATTTGATTCATTTGATTCATTTGATTCATTTGATTCATTTGATTCATTTGATTCATTTGATTCATTTGATTCATTTGATTCATTTGATTCATTTGATTCATTTGATTCATTTGATTCATTTGATTCATTTGATTCATTTGATTCATTTGATTCATTTGATTCATTTGATTCATTTGATTCATTTGATTCATTTGATTCATTTGATTCATTTGATTCATTTGATTCATTTGATTCATTTGATTCATTTGATTCATTTGATTCATTTGATTCATTTGATTCATTTGATTCATTTGATTCATTTGATTCATTTGATTCATTTGATTCATTTGATTCATTTGATTCATTTGATTCATTTTATTCATTTGATTCATTTGATTCATTTGATTCATTTGATTCATTTGATTCATTTGATTCATTTGATTCATTTGATTCATTTGATTCATTTGATTCATTTGATTCATTTGATTCATTTGATTCATTTGATTCATTTGATTCATTTGATTCATTTGATTAATTTGATTCATTTGATTCATTTGATTCATTGATTCATTTGATTCATTTGATTCATTTGATTCATTTGATTCATTTGATTCATTTGATTCATTTGATTCATTTGATTCATTTGATTCATTTGATTCATTTGATTCATTTGATTCATTTGATTCATTTGATTCATTTGATTCATTTGATTCATTTGATTCATTTGATTCATTTGATTCATTTGATTCATTTGATTCATTTGATTCATTTGATTCATTTGATTCATTTGATTCATTTGATTCATTTGATTCATTTGATTCATTTGATTCATTTGATTCATTTGATTCATTTGATTCATTTGATTCATTTGATTCATTTGATTCATTTGATTCATTTGATTCATTTGATTCATTTGATTCATTTGATTCATTTGATTCATTTGATTCATTTGATTCATTTGATTCATTTGATTCATTTGATTCATTTGATTCATTTGATTCATTTGATTCATTTGATTCATTTGATTCATTTGATTCATTTGATTCATTTGATTCATTTGATTCATTTGATTCATTTGATTCATTTGATTCATTTGATTCATTTGATTCATTTGATTCATTTGATTCATTTGATTCATTTGATTCATTTGATTCATTTGATTCATTTGATTCATTTGATTCATTTGATTCATTTGATTCATTTGATTCATTTGATTCATTTGATTCATTTGATTCATTTGATTCATTTGATTCATTTGATTCATTTGATTCATTTGATTCATTTGATTCATTTGATTCATTTGATTCATTTGATTCATTTGATTCATTTGATTCATTTGATTCGTTTGATTCATTTGATTCATTTGATTCATTCGATTCATTTGATTCATTTGATTCATTTGATTCATTTGATTCATTTGATTCATTTGATTCATTTGATTCATTTGATTCATTTGATTCATTTGATTCATTTGATTCATTTGATTCATTTGATTCATTTGATTCATTTGATTCATTTGATTCATTTGATTCATTTGATTCATTTGATTCATTTGATTCATTTAATTCATTTGATTCATTTGATTCATTTGATTCATTTGATTCATTTGATTCATTTGATTAGTTTGATTAATTTGATTCATTTGATTCATTTGATTCATTTGATTCATTTGATTCATTTGATCCATTTGATTCATTTGATTCATTTGATTCATTTGATTCATTTGATTCATTTGATTCATTTGATTCATTTGATTCATTTGATTCATTTGATTCATTTGATTCATTTGATTCATTTGATTCATTTGATTCATTTGATTCATTTGATTCATTTGATTCATTTGATTCATTTGATTCATTTGATTCATTTGATTCATTTGATTCATTTGATTCATTTGATTCATTTGATTCATTTGATTCATTTGATTCATTTGATTCATTTGATTCATTTGATTCATTTGATTCATTTGATTCATTTGATTCATTTGATTCATTTGATTCATTTGATTCATTTGATTCATTTGATTCATTTGATTCATTTGATTCATTTGATTCATTTGATTCATTTGATTCATTTGATTCATTTGATTCATTTGATTCATTTGATTCATTTGATTCATTTGATTCATTTGATTCATTTGATTCTTTTGAATTTGATTCATTTGATTCATTTGATTCATTTGATTCATTTGATTCATTTGATTCATTTGATTCATTTGATTCATTTGATTCATTTGATTCATTTGATTCATTTGATTCATTTGATTCATTTGATTCATTTGATTCATTTGATTCATTTGATTCATTTGATTCATTTGATTCATTTGATTCATTTGATTCATTTGATTCATTTGATTCATTTGATTCATTTGATTCATTTGATTCATTTGATTCATTTGATTCATTTGATTCATTTGATTCATTTGATTCATTTGATTCATTTGATTCATTTGATTCATTTGATTCATTTGATTCATTTGATTCATTTGATTCATTTGATTCATTTGATTCATTTGATTCATTTGATTCATTTGATTCATTTGATTCATTTGATTCATTTGATTCATTTGATTCATTTGATTCATTTGATTCATTTGATTCATTTGATTCATTTGATTCATTTGATTCATTTGATTCATTTGATTCATTTGATTCATTTGATTCATTTGATTCATTTGATTCATTTGATTCATTTGATTCATTTGATTCATTTGATTCATTTGATTCATTTGATTCATTTGATTCATTTGAATCATTTGATTCATTTGATTCATTTGATTCATTTGATTCATTTGATTCATTTGATTCATTTGATTCATTTGATTCATTTAATTCATTTGATTCATTTGATTCATTTGATTCATTTGATTCATTTGATTCATTTGATTCATTTGATTCGTTTGATTCATTTGATTCATTTGATTCATTTGATTCATTTGATTCATTTGATTCATTTGATTCATTTGATTCATTTGATTCATTTGATTCATTTGATTCATTTGATTAATTTGATTCATTTGATTCATTTGATTCATTTGATTCATTTGATTCATTTGATTCATTTGATTCATTTGATTCATTTGATTCATTTGATTCATTTGATTCATTTGATTCATTTGATTCATTTGATTCATTTGATTCATTTTATTCATTTGATTCATTTGATTCATTTGATTCATTTGATTCATTTGATTCATTTGATTCATTTGATTCATTTGATTCATTTGATTCATTTGATTCATTTGATTCATTTGATTCATTTGATTCATTTGATTCAATTGATTCATTTGATTCATTTGATTCATTTGATTCATTTGATTCATTTGATTCATTTGATTCATTTGATTCATTTGATTCATTTGATTCATTTGATTCATTTGATTCATTTGATTCATTTGATTCATTTGATTCATTTGATTCATTTGATTCATTTGATTCATTTGATTCATTTGATTCATTTGATTCATTTGATTCATTTGATTCATTTGATTCATTTGATTCATTTGATTCATTTGATTCATTTGATTCATTTGATTCATTTGATTCATTTGATTCATTTGATTCATTTGATTCATTTGATTCATTTGATTCATTTGATTCATTTGATTCATTTGATTCATTTGATTCTCATTTGATTCATTTGATTCATTTGATTCATTTGATTCATTTGATTCATTTGATTCATTTGATTCATTTGATTCATTTGATTCATTTGATTCATTTGATTCATTTGATTCATTTGATTCATTTGATTCATTTGATTTATTTGATTCATTTGATTCATTTGAATCAAATGTGATTCATTTGATTCATTTGATTCATTTGATTCATTTGATTCATTTGATTCATTTGATTCATTTGATTCATTTGATTCATTTGATTCATTTGATTCATTTGATTCATTTGATTCATTTGATTCATTTGATTCATTTGATTCATTTGATTCATTTGATTCATTTGATTCATTTGATTCATTTGATTCATTTGATTCATTTGATTCATTTGATTCATTTGATTCATTTGATTCATTTGATTCATTTGATTCATTTGATTCATTTGATTCATTTGATTCATTTGATTCATTTGATTCATTTGATTCATTTGATTCATTTGATTCATTTGATTCATTTGATTCATTTGATTCATTTGATTCATTTGATTCATTTGATTCATTTGATTCACTTGATTCATTTGATTCATTTGATTCATTTGATTCATTTGATTCATTTGATTCATTTGATTCATTTGATTCATTTGATTCATTTGATTCATTTGATTCATTTGATTCATTTGATTCATTTGATTCATTTGATTCATTTGATTCATTTGATTCATTTGATTCATTTGATTCGTTTGATTCGTTTGATTCGTTTGATTCGTTTGATTAATTTGATTCGTTTGATTAATTTGATTCATTTGATTCATTTGATTCATTTGATTCATTTGATTCATTTGATTCATTTGATTCATTTGATTCATTTGATTCATTTGATTCATTTGATTCATTTGATTCATTTGATTCATTTGATTCATTTGATTCATTTGATTCATTTGATTCATTTGATTCATTTGATTCATTTGATTCATTTGATTCATTTGATTCATTTGATTCATTTGATTCATTTCATTCATTTGATTCATTTGATTCATTTGATTCATTTGATTCATTTGATTCATTTGATTCATTTGATTCATTTGATTCATTTGATTCATTTGATTCATTTGATTCATTTGATTCATTTGATTCATTTGATTCATTTGATTCATTTGATTCATTTGATTCATTTGATTCATTTGATTCATTTGATTCATTTGATTCATTTGATTCATTTGATTCATTTGATTCATTTGATTCATTTGATTCATTTGATTCATTTGATTCATTTGATTCATTTGATTCATTTGATTCATTTGATTCATTTGATTCATTTGATTCATTTGATTCATTTGATTCATTTGATTGATTTGATTGATTTGATTGATTTGATTCATTTGATTCATTTGATTCATTTGATTCATTTGATTCATTTGATTAATTTGATTAATTTGATTAATTTGATTAATTTGATTAATTTGATTAATTTGATTAATTTGATTAATTTGATTAATTTGATTCATTTGATTCATTTGATTCATTTGTGTCATTTGAGTCATTTGATTCATTTGATTCATTTGATTCATTTGATTGATTCATTTGATTCATTTGATTCATTTGATTCATTTGATTCATTTGATTCATTTGATTCATTTGATTCATTTGATTCATTTGATTCATTTGATTCATTTGATTCATTTGATTCATTTGATTCATTTGATTCATTTGATTCATTTGATTCATTTGATTCATTTGATTCATTTGATTCATTTGATTCATTTGATTCATTTGATTCATTTGATTCATTTGATTCATTTGATTCATTTGATTCATTTGATTCATTTGATTCATTTGATTCATTTGATTCATTTGATTCATTTGATTCATTTGATTCATTTGATTCATTTGATTCATTTGATTCATTTGATTCATTTGATTCATTTGATTCATTTGATTCATTTGATTCATTTGATTCATTTGATTCATTTGATTCATTTGATTCATTTGATTCATTTGATTCATTTGATTCATTTGATTCATTTGATTCATTTGATTCATTTGATTCATTTGATTCATTTGATTCATTTGATTCATTTGATTCATTTGATTCATTTGATTCATTTGATTCATTTGATTCATTTGATTCATTTGATTCATTTGATTCATTTGATTCATTTGATTCATTTGATTCATTTGATTCATTTGATTCATTTGATTCATTGATTCATTTGATTCATTTGATTCATTTGATTCATTTGATTCATTTGATTCATTTGATTCATTTGATTCATTTGATTCATTTGATTCATTTGATTCATTTGATTCATTTGATTCATTTGATTCATTTGATTCATTTGATTCATTTGATTCATTTGATTCATTTGATTCATTTGATTCATTTGATTCATTTGATTCATTTGATTCATTTGATTCATTTGATTCATTTGATTCATTTGATTCATTTGATTCATTTGATTCATTTGATTCATTTGATTCATTTGATTCATTTGATTCATTTGATTCATTTGATTCATTTGATTCATTTGATTCATTTGATTCATTTGATTCATTTGATTCATTTGATTCATTTGATTCATTTGATTCATTTGATTCATTTGATTCATTTGATTCATTTGATTCATTTGATTCATTTGATTCATTTGATTCATTTGATTCATTTGATTCATTTGATTCATTTGATTCATTTGATTCATTTGATTCATTTGATTCATTTGATTCATTTGATTCATTTGATTCATTTGATTCATTTGATTCATTTGATTCATTTGATTCATTTGATTCATTTGATTCATTTGATTCATTTGATTCATTTGATTCATTTGATTCATTTGATTCATTTGATTCATTTGATTCATTTGATTCATTTGATTCATTTGATTCATTTGATTCATTTGATTCATTTGATTCATTTGATTCATTTGATTCATTTGATTCATTTGATTCATTTGATTCATTTGATTCATTTGATTCATTTGATTCATTTGATTCATTTGATTCATTTGATTCATTTGATTCATTTGATTCATTTGATTCATTTGATTCATTTGATTCATTTGATTCATTTGATTCATTTGATTCATTTGATTCATTTGATTCATTTGATTCATTTGATTCATTTGATTCATTTGATTCATTTGATTCATTTGATTCATTTGATTCATTTGATTCATTTGATTCATTTGATTCATTTGATTCATTTGATTCATTTGATTCATTTGATTCATTTGATTCATTTGATTCATTTGATTCATTTGATTCATTTGATTCATTTGATTCATTTGATTCATTTGATTCATTTGATTCATTTGATTCATTTGATTCATTTGATTCATTTGATTCATTTGATTCATTTGATTCATTTGATTCATTTGATTCATTTTGATTCATTTGATTCATTTGATTCATTTGATTCATTTGATTCATTTGATTCATTTGATTCATTTGATTCATTTGATTCATTTGATTCATTTGATTCATTTGATTCATTTGATTCATTTGATTCATTTGATTCATTTGATTCATTTGATTCATTTGATTCATTTGATTCATTTGATTCATTTGATTCATTTGATTCATTTGATTCATTTGATTCATTTGATTCATTTGATTCATTTGATTCATTTGATTCATTTGATTCATTTGATTCATTTGATTCATTTGATTCATTTGATTCATTTGATTCATTTGATTCATTTGATTCATTTGATTCATTTGATTCATTTGATTCATTTGATTCATTTGATTCATTTGATTCATTTGATTCATTTGATTCATTTGATTCATTTGATTCATTTGATTCATTTGATTATTTGATTCATTTGATTCATTTGATTCATTTGATTCATTTGATTCATTTGATTCATTTGATTCATTTGATTCATTTGATTCATTTGATTCATTTGATTCATTTGATTCATTTGATTCATTTGATTCATTTGATTCATTTGATTCATTTGATTCATTTGATTCATTTGATTCATTTGATTCATTTGATTCATTTGATTCATTTGATTCATTTGATTCATTTGATTCATTTGATTCATTTGATTCATTTGATTCATTTGATTCATTTGATTCATTTGATTCATTTGATTCATTTGATTCATTTGATTCATTTGATTCATTTGATTCATTTGATTCATTTGATTCATTTGATTCATTTGATTCATTTGATTCATTTGATTCATTTGATTCATTTGATTCATTTGATTCATTTGATTCATTTGATTCATTTGATTCATTTGATTCATTTGATTCATTTTGATTCATTTGATTCATTTGATTCATTTGATTCATTTGATTCATTTGATTCATTTGATTCATTTGATTCATTTGATTCATTTGATTCATTTGATTCATTTGATTCATTTGATTCATTTGATTCATTTGATTCATTTGATTCATTTGATTCATTTGATTCATTTGATTCATTTGATTCATTTGATTCATTTGATTCATTTGATTCATTTGATTCATTTGATTCATTTGATTCATTTGATTCATTTGATTCATTTGATTCATTTGATTCATTTGATTCATTTGATTCATTTGATTCATTTGATTCATTTGATTCATTTGATTCATTTGATTCATTTGATTCATTTGATTCATTTGATTCATTTGATTCATTTGATTCATTTGATTCATTTGATTCATTTGATTCATTTGATTCATTTGATTCATTTGATTCATTTGATTCATTTGATTCATTTGATTCATTTGATTCATTTGATTCATTTGATTCATTTGATTCATTTGATTCATTTGATTCATTTGATTCATTTGATTCATTTGATTCATTTGATTCATTTGATTCATTTGATTCATTTGATTCATTTGATTCATTTGATTCATTTTGATTCATTTGATTCATTTGATTCATTTGATTCATTTGATTCATTTGATTCATTTGATTCATTTGATTCATTTGATTCATTTGATTCATTTGATTCATTTGATTCATTTGATTCATTTGATTCATTTGATTCATTTGATTCATTTGATTCATTTGATTCATTTGATTCATTTGATTCATTTGATTCATTTGATTCATTTGATTCATTTGATTCATTTGATTCATTTGATTCATTTGATTCATTTGATTCATTTGATTCATTTTGATTCATTTGATTCATTTGATTCATTTGATTCATTTGATTCATTTGATTCATTTGATTCATTTGATTCATTTGATTCATTTGATTCATTTGATTCATTTGATTCATTTGATTCATTTGATTCATTTGATTCATTTGATTCATTTGATTCATTTGATTCATTTGATTCATTTGATTCATTTGATTCATTTGATTCATTTGATTCATTTGATTCATTTGATTCATTTGATTCATTTGATTCATTTGATTCATTTGATTCATTTGATTCATTTGATTCATTTGATTCATTTGATTCATTTGATTCATTTGATTCATTTGATTCATTTGATTCATTTGATTCATTTGATTCATTTGATTCATTTGATTCATTTGATTCATTTGATTCATTTTGATTCATTTGATTCATTTGATTCATTTGATTCATTTGATTCATTTGATTCATTTGATTCATTTGATTCATTTGATTCATTTGATTCATTTGATTCATTTGATTCATTTGATTCATTTGATTCATTTGATTCATTTGATTCATTTGATTCATTTGATTCATTTGATTCATTTGATTCATTTGATTCATTTGATTCATTTGATTCATTTGATTCATTTGATTCATTTGATTCATTTGATTCATTTGATTCATTTGATTCATTTGATTCATTTGATTCATTTGATTCATTTGATTCATTTGATTCATTTGATTCATTTGATTCATTTGATTCATTTGATTCATTTGATTCATTTGATTCATTTGATTCATTTGATTCATTTGATTCATTTGATTCATTTGATTCATTTGATTCATTTGATTCATTTGATTCATTTGATTCATTTGATTCATTTGATTCATTTGATTCATTTGATTCATTTGATTCATTTGATTCATTTGATTCATTTGATTCATTTGATTCATTTGATTCATTTGATTCATATTGATTCATTTGATTCATTTGATTCATTTGATTCATTTGATTCATTTGATTCATTTGATTCATTTGATTCATTTGATTCATTTGATTCATTTGATTCATTTGATTCATTTGATTCATTTGATTCATTTGATTCATTTGATTCATTTGATTCATTTGATTCATTTGATTCATTTGATTCATTTGATTCATTTGATTCATTTGATTCATTTGATTCATTTGATTCATTTGATTCATTTGATTCATTTGATTCATTTGATTCATTTGATTCATTTGATTCATTTGATTCATTTGATTCATTTGATTCATTTGATTCATTTGATTCATTTGATTCATTTGATTCATTTGATTCATTTGATTCATTTGATTCATTTGATTCATTTGATTCATTTGATTCATTTGATTCATTTGATTCATTTGATTCATTTGATTCATTTGATTCATTTGATTCATTTGATTCATTTGATTCATTTGATTCATTTGATTCATTTGATTCATTTGATTCATTTGATTCATTTGATTCATTTGATTCATTTGATTCATTTGATTCATTTGATTCATTTGATTCATTTGATTCATTTGATTCATTTGATTCATTTGATTCATTTGATTCATTTGATTCATTTGATTCATTTGATTCATTTGATTCATTTTGATTCATTTGATTCATTTGATTCATTTGATTCATTTGATTCATTTGATTCATTTGATTCATTTGATTCATTTGATTCGTTTGATTCATTTGATTCATTTGATTCATTTGATTCATTTGATTCATTTGATTCATTTGATTCATTTGATTCATTTGATTCATTTGATTCATTTGATTCATTTGATTCATTTGATTCATTTGATTCATTTGATTCATTTGATTCATTTGATTCATTTGATTCATTTGATTCATTTGATTCATTTGATTCATTTGATTCATTTGATTCATTTGATTCATTTGATTCATTTGATTCATTTGATTCATTTGATTCATTTGATTCATTTGATTCATTTGATTCATTTGATTCATTTGATTCATTTGATTCATTTGATTCATTTGATTCATTTGATTCATTTGATTCATTTGATTCATTTGATTCATTTGATTCATTTGATTCATTTGATTCATTTGATTCATTTGATTCATTTGATTCATTTGATTCATTTGATTCATTTGATTCATTTGATTCATTTGATTCATTTGATTCATTTGATTCATTTGATTCATTTGATTCATTTGATTCATTTGATTCATTTGATTCATTTGATTCATTTGATTCATTTGATTCATTTGATTCATTTGATTCATTTGATTCATTTGATTCATTTAATTCATTTGATTCATTTAATTCATTTGATTCATTTGATTCATTTGATTCATTTGATTCATTTGATTCATTTGATTCATTTGATTCATTTGATTCATTTGATTCATTTGATTCATTTGATTCATTTGATTCATTTGATTCATTTGATTCATTTGATTCATTTGATTCATTTGATTCATTTGATTCATTTGATTCATTTGATTCATTTGATTCATTTGATTCATTTGATTCATTTGATTCATTTGATTCATTTGATTCATTTGATTCATTTGATTCATTTGATTCATTTGATTCATTTGATTCATTTGATTCATTTGATTCATTTGATTCATTTGATTCATTTGATTCATTTGATTCATTTGATTCATTTGATTCATTTGATTCATTTGATTCATTTGATTCATTTGATTCATTTGATTCATTTGATTCATTTGATTCATTTGATTCATTTGATTCATTTGATTCATTTGATTCATTTGATTCATTTGATTCATTTGATTCATTTGATTCATTTGATTCATTTGATTCATTTGATTCATTTGATTCATTTGATTCATTTGATTCATTTGATTCATTTGATTCATTTGATTCATTTGATTCATTTGATTCATTTGATTCATTTGATTCATTTGATTCATTTGATTCATTTGATTCATTTGATTCATTTGATTCATTTGATTCATTTGATTCATTTGATTCATTTGATTCATTTGATTCATTTGATTCATTTGATTCATTTGATTCATTTGATTCATTTGATTCATTTGATTCATTTGATTCATTTGATTCATTTGATTCATTTGATTCATTTGATTCATTTGATTCATTTGATTCATTTGATTCATTTGATTCATTTGATTCATTTGATTCATTTGATTCATTTGATTCATTTGATTCATTTGATTCATTTGATTCATTTGATTCATTTGATTCATTTGATTCATTTGATTCATTTGATTCATTTGATTCATTTGATTCATTTGATTCATTTGATTCATTTGATTCATTTGATTCATTTGATTCATTTGATTCATTTGATTCATTTGATTCATTTGATTCATTTGATTCATTTGATTCATTTGATTCATTTGATTCATTTGATTCATTTGATTCATTTGATTCATTTGATTCATTTGATTCATTTGATTCATTTGATTCATTTGATTCATTTGATTCATTTGATTCATTTGATTCATTTGATTCATTTGATTCATTTGATTCATTTGATTCATTTGATTCATTTGATTCATTTGATTCATTTGATTCATTTGATTCATTTGATTCATTTGATTCATTTGATTCATTTGATTCATTTGATTCATTTGATTCATTTGATTCATTTGATTCATTTGATTCATTTGATTCATTTGATTCATTTGATTCATTTGATTCATTTGATTCATTTGATTCATTTGATTCATTTAATTCATTTGATTCATTTGATTCATTTGATTCATTTGATTCATTTGATTCATTTGATTCATTTGATTCATTTGATTCATTTGATTCATTTGATTCATTTGATTCATTTGATTCATTTGATTCATTTGATTCATTTGATTCATTTGATTCATTTGATTCATTTGATTCATTTGATTCATTTGATTCATTTGATTCATTTGATTCATTTGATTCATTTGATTCATTTGATTCATTTGATTCATTTGATTCATTTGATTCATTTGATTCATTTGATTCATTTGATTCATTTGATTCATTTGATTCATTTGATTCATTTGATTCATTTGATTCATTTGATTCATTTGATTCATTTGATTCATTTGATTCATTTGATTCATTTGATTCATTTGATTCATTTGATTCATTTGATTCGTTTGATTCGTTTGATTCATTTGATTCATTTGATTCATTTGATTCATTTGATTCATTTGATTCATTTGATTCATTTGATTCATTTGATTCATTTGATTCTATTTGATTCATTTGATTCATTTGATTCATTTGATTCATTTGATTCATTTGATTCATTTGATTCATTTGATTCATTTGATTCATTTGATTCATTTGATTCATTTGATTCATTTGATTCATTTGATTCATTTGATTCATTTGATTCATTTGATTCATTTATTCATTTTATTCATTTTATTCATTTTATTCATTTTATTCATTTTATTCATTTTATTCATTTTATTCATTTTATTCATTTGATTCATTTGATTCGTTTCTTGATTCATTTGATTCATTTGATTCATTTGATTCATTTGATTCATTTGATTCATTTGATTCATTTGATTCATTTGATTCATTTGATTCATTTGATTCATTTGATTCATTTGATTCATTTGATTCATTTGATTCATTTGATTCATTTGATTCATTTGATTCATTTGATTCATTTGATTCATTTGATTCATTTGATTTATTTGATTTATTTGATTTATTTGATTCATTTGATTCATTTGATTCATTTGATTCATTTGATTCATTTGATTCATTTGATTCATTTGATTCATTTGATTCATTTGATTCATTTGATTCATTTGATTCATTTGATTCATTTGATTCATTTGATTCATTTGATTCATTTGATTCATTTGATTCATTTGATTCATTTGATTCATTTGATTCATTTGATTCATTTGATTCATTTGATTCATTTGATTCATTTGATTCATTTGATTCATTTGATTCATTTGATTCATTTGATTCATTTGATTCATTTGATTCATTTGATTCATTTGATTCATTTGATTCATTTGATTAATTTGATTCATTTGATTCATTTGATTCATTTGATTCATTTGATTCATTTGATTCATTTGATTCATTTGATTCATTTGATTCATTTGATTCATTTGATTCATTTGATTCATTTGATTCATTTGATTCATTTGATTCATTTGATTCATTTGATTCATTTGATTCATTTGATTCATTTGATTCATTTGATTCATTTTATTCATTTTATTCATTTTATTCATTTTATTCATTTTATTCATTTTATTCATTTTATTCATTTGATTCATTTGATTCATTTGATTCATTTGATTCATTTGATTCATTTGATTCATTTGATTCATTTGATTCATTTGATTCATTTGATTCATTTGATTCATTTGATTCATTTGATTCATTTGATTCATTTGATTCATTTGATTCATTTGATTCGTTTGATTCGTTTGATTCATTTGATTCATTTGATTCGTTTGATTCATTTGATTCATTTGATTCATTTGATTCATTTGATTCATTTGATTCATTTGATTCATTTGATTCATTTGATTCATTTGATTCATTTGATTCATTTGATTCATTTGATTCATTTGATTCATTTGATTCATTTGATTCATTTGATTCATTTGATTCATTTGATTCATTTGATTCATTTGATTCATTTGATTCATTTGATTCATTTGATTCATTTGATTCATTTGATTCATTTGATTCATTTGATTCATTTGATTCATTTGATTCATTTGATTCATTTGATTCATTTGATTCATTTGATTCATTTGATTCATTTGATTCATTTGATTCATTTGATTCATTTGATTCATTTGATTCATTTGATTCATTTGATTCATTTGATTCATTTGATTCATTTGATTCATTTGATTCATTTGATTCATTTGATTCATTTGATTCATTTGATTCATTTGATTCATTTGATTCATTTGATTCATTTGATTCATTTGATTCATTTGATTCATTTGATTCATTTGATTCATTTGATTCATTTGATTCATTTGATTCATTTGATTCATTTGATTCATTTGATTCATTTGATTCATTTGATTCATTTGATTCATTTGATTCATTTGATTCATTTGATTCATTGATTCATTTGATTCATTTGATTCATTTGATTCATTTGATTCATTTGATTCATTTGATTCATTTGATTCATTTGATTCATTTGATTCATTTAATTCATTTAATTCATTTGATTCATTTGATTCATTTGATTCATTTGATTCATTTGATTCATTTGATTCATTTGATTCATTTGATTCATTTGATTCATTTGATTCATTTGATTCATTTGATTCATTTGATTCATTTGATTCATTTGATTCATTTGATTCATTTGATTCATTTGATTCATTTGATTCATTTGATTCATTTGATTCATTTGATTCATTTGATTCATTTGATTCATTTGATTCATTTGATTCATTTGATTCATTTGATTCATTTGATTCATTTGATTCATTTGATTCATTTGATTCATTTGATTCATTTGATTCATTTGATTCATTTGATTCATTTGATTCATTTGATTCATTTGATTCATTTGATTCATTTGATTCATTTGATTCATTTGATTCATTTGATTCATTTGATTCATTTGATTCATTTGATTCATTTGATTCATTTGATTCATTTGATTCATTTGATTCATTTGATTCATTTGATTCATTTGATTCATTTGATTCATTTGATTCATTTGATTCATTTGATTCATTTGATTCATTTGATTCATTTGATTCATTTGATTCATTTGATTCATTTGATTCATTTGATTCATTTGATTCATTTGATTCATTTGATTCATTTGATTCATTTGATTCATTTGATTCATTTGATTCATTTGATTCATTTGATTCATTTGATTCATTTGATTCATTTGATTCATTTGATTCATTTGATTCATTTGATTCATTTGATTCATTTGATTCATTTGATTCATTTGATTCATTTGATTCATTTGATTCATTTGATTCATTTGATTCATTTGATTCATTTGATTCATTTGATTCATTTGATTCATTTGATTCATTTGATTCATTTGATTCATTTGATTCATTTGATTCATTTGATTCATTTGATTCATTTGATTCATTTGATTCATTTGATTCATTTGATTCATTTGATTCATTTGATTCATTTGATTCATTTGATTCATTTGATTCATTTGATTCATTTGATTCATTTGATTCATTTGATTCATTTGATTCATTTGATTCATTTGATTCATTTGATTCATTTGATTCATTTGATTCATTTGATTCATTTGATTCATTTGATTCATTTGATTCATTTGATTCATTTGATTCATTTGATTCATTTGATTCATTTGATTCATTTGATTCATTTGATTCATTTGATTTATTTGATTCATTTGATTCATTTGATTCATTTGATTCATTTGATTCATTTGATTCATTTGATTCATTTGATTCATTTGATTCATTTGATTCATTTGATTCATTTGATCCATTTGATCCATTTGATCCATTTGATCCATTTGATTCATTTGATCCATTTGATTCATTTGATTCATTTGATTCATTTGATTCATTTGATTCATTTGATTCATTTGATTCATTTGATTCATTTGATTCATTTGATTCATTTGATTCATTTGATTCATTTGATTCATTTGATTCATTTGATTCATTTGATTCATTTGATTCATTTGATTCATTTGATTCATTTGATTCATTTGATTCATTTGATTCATTTGATTCATTTGATTCATTTGATTCATTTGATTCATTTGATTCATTTGATTCATTTGATTCATTTGATTCATTTGATTCATTTGATTCATTTGATTCATTTGATTCATTTGATTCATTTGATTCATTTGATTCATTTGATTCATTTGATTCATTTGATTCATTTGATTCATTTGATTCATTTGGTTCATTTGGTTCATTTGATTCATTTGGTTCATTTGATTCATTTGATTCATTTGATTCATTTGATTCATTTGATTCATTTGATTCATTTGATTCATTTGATTCATTTGATTCATTTGATTCATTTGATTCATTTGATTCATTTGATTCATTTGATTCATTTGATTCATTTGATTCATTTGATTCATTTGATTCATTTGATTCATTTGATTCATTTGTTTCATTTGATTCATTTGATTCATTTGATTCATTTGATTCATTTGATTCATTTGATTCATTTGATTCATTTGATTCATTTGATTCATTTGATTCATTTGATTCATTTGATTCATTTGATTCATTTGATTCATTTGATTCATTTGATTCATTTGATTCATTTGATTCATTTGATTCATTTGATTCATTTGATTCATTTGATTCATTTGATTCATTTGATTCATTTGATTCATTTGATTCATTTGATTCGTTTGATTCATTTGATTCATTTGATTCGTTTGATTCATTTGATTCATTTGATTCATTTGATTCATTTGATTCATTTGATTCATTTGATTCATTTGATTCATTTGATTCATTTGATTCATTTGATTCATTTGATTCATTTGATTCATTTGATTCATTTGATTCATTTGATTCATTTGATTCATTTGATTCATTTGATTCATTTGATTCATTTGATTCATTTGATTCATTTGATTCATTTGATTCATTTGATTCATTTGATTCATTTGATTCATTTGATTCATTTGATTCATTTGATTCATTTGATTTATTTGATTTATTTGATTTATTTGATTTATTTGATTCATTTGATTCATTTGATTCATTTGATTCATTTGATTCATTTGATTCATTTGATTCATTTGATTCATTTGATTCATTTGATTCATTTGATTCATTTGATTCATTTGATTCATTTGATTCATTTGATTCATTTGATTCATTTGATTCATTTGATTCATTTGATTCATTTGATTCATTTGATTCATTTGATTCATTTGATTCATTTGATTCATTTGATTCATTTGATTCATTTGATTCATTTGATTCATTTGATTCATTTGATTCATTTGATTCATTTGATTCATTTGATTCATTTGATTCATTTGATTCATTTGTTTCATATGATTCATATGATTCATTTGATTCATATGATTCATATGATTCATTTGATTCATTTGATTCATTTGATTCATTTGATTCATTTGATTCATTTGATTCATTTGATTCATTTGATTCATTTGATTCATTTGATTCATTTGATTCATTTGATTCATTTGATTCATTTGATTCATTTGATTCATTTGATTCATTTGATTCATTTGATTCATTTGATTCATTTGATTCATTTGATTCATTTGATTCATTTGATTCATTTGATTCATTTGATTCATTTGATTCATTTGATTCATTTGATTCATTTGATTCATTTGATTCATTTGATTCATTTGATTCATTTGATTCATTTGATTCATTTGATTCATTTGATTCATTTGATTCATTTGATTCATTTGATTCATTTGATTCATTTGATTCATTTGATTCATTTGATTCATTTGATTCATTTGATTCATTTGATTCATTTGATTCATTTGATTCATTTGATTCATTTGATTCATTTGATTCATTTGATTCATTTGATTCATTTGATTCATTTGATTCATTTGATTCATTTGATTCATTTGATTCATTTGATTCATTTGATTCATTTGATTCATTTGATTCATTTGATTCATTTGATTCATTTGATTCATTTGATTCATTTGATTCATTTGATTCATTTGATTCATTTGATTCATTTGATTCATTTGATTCATTTGATTCATTTGATTCGTTTGATTCGTTTGATTCATTTGATTCATTTGATTCATTTGATTCATTTGATTCATTTGATTCATTTGATTCATTTGATTCATTTGATTCATTTGATTCATTTGATTCATTTGATTCATTTGATTAATTTGATTCATTTGATTCATTTGATTCATTTGATTCATTTGATTCATTTGATTCATTTGATTCATTTGATTCATTTGATTCACTTGATTCATTTGATTCATTTGATTCATTTGATTCATTTGATTCATTTGATTCATTTGATTCATTTGATTCATTTGATTCAATTGATTAATTTGATTAATTTGATTAATTTGATTAATTTGATTCATTTGATTCATTTGATTCATTTGATTCATTTGATTCATTTGATTCATTTGATTCATTTGATTCATTTGATTCATTTGATTCATTTGATTCATTTGATTCATTTGATTCATTTGATTCATTTGATTCATTTGATTCATTTGATTCATTTGATTCATTTGATTCATTTGATTCATTTGATTCATTTGATTCATTTGATTCATTTGATTCATTTGATTCATTTGATTCATTTGATTCATTTGATTCATTTGATTCATTTGATTCATTTGATTTATTTGATTTATTTGATTCATTTGATTCATTTGATTCATTTGATTCATTTGATTCATTTGATTCATTTGATTCATTTGATTCATTTGATTCATTTGATTCATTTGATTCATTTGATTCATTTGATTCATTTGATTCATTTGATTCATTTGATTCATTTGATTCATTTGATTCATTTGATTCATTTGATTCATTTGATTCATTTGATTCATTTGATTCATTTGATTCATTTGATTCATTTGATTCATTTGATTCATTTGATTCATTTGATTCATTTGATTCATTTGATTCATTTGATTCATTTGATTCATTTGATTCATTTGATTCATTTGATTCATTTGATTCATTTGATTCATTTGATTCATTTGATTCATTTGATTTATTTGATTCATTTGATTCATTTGATTCATTTGATTCATTTGATTCATTTGATTCATTTGATTAATTTGATTAATTTGATTCATTTGATTCATTTGATTCATTTGATTCATTTGATTCATTTGATTCATTTGATTCATTTGATTCATTTGATTCATTTGATTCATTTGATTCATTTGATTCATTTGATTCATTTGATTCATTTGATTCATTTGATTCATTTGATTCATTTGATTCATTTGATTCATTTGATTCATTTGATTCATTTGATTCATTTGATTCATTTGATTCGTTTGATTCGTTTGATTCATTTGATTCATTTGATTCATTTGATTCATTTGATTCATTTGATTCATTTGATTCATTTGATTCATTTGATTCATTTGATTCATTTGATTCATTTGATTCATTTGATTCATTTGATTCATTTGATTCATTTGATTCATTTGATTCATTTGATTCATTTGATTCATTTGATTCATTTGATTCATTTGATTCATTTGATTCACTTGATTCATTTGATTCATTTGATTCATTTGATTCATTTGATTCATTTGATTCATTTGATTCATTTGATTCATTTGATTCAATTGATTAATTTGATTAATTTGATTAATTTGATTAATTTGATTCATTTGATTCATTTGATTCATTTGATTCATTTGATTCATTTGATTCATTTGATTCATTTGATTCATTTGATTCATTTGATTCATTTGATTCATTTGATTCATTTGATTCATTTGATTCATTTGATTCATTTGATTCATTTGATTCATTTGATTCATTTGATTCATTTGATTCATTTGATTCATTTGATTCATTTGATTCATTTGATTCATTTGATTCATTTGATTCATTTGATTCATTTGATTCATTTGATTCATTTGATTCATTTGATTCATTTGATTCATTTGATTCATTTGATTCATTTGATTCATTTGATTCATTTGATTCATTTGATTCATTTGATTCATTTGATTCATTTGATTCATTTGATTCATTTGATTCATTTGATTCATTTGATTCATTTGATTCATTTGATTCATTTGATTCATTTGATTCATTTGATTCATTTGATTCATTTGATTCATTTGATTCATTTGATTCATTTGATTCATTTGATTCATTTGATTCATTTGATTCATTTGATTCATTTGATTCATTTGATTCATTTGATTCATTTGATTCATTTGATTCATTTGATTCATTTGATTCATTTGATTCATTTGATTCATTTGATTCATTTGATTCATTTGATTCATTTGATTCATTTGATTCATTTGATTCATTTGATTCATTTGATTCATTGATTCATTTGATTCATTTGATTCATTTGATTCATTTGATTCATTTGATTCATTTGATTCATTTGATTCATTTGATTCATTTGATTCATTTGATTCATTTGATTCATTTGATTCATTTGATTCATTTGATTCATTTGATTCATTTGATTCATTTGATTCATTTGATTCATTTGATTCATTTGATTCATTTGATTCATTTGATTCATTTGATTCATTTGATTCATTTGATTCATTTGATTCATTTGATTCATTTGATTCATTTGATTCATTTGATTCATTTGATTCATTTGATTCATTTGATTCATTTGATTCATTTGATTCATTTGATTCATTTGATTCATTTGATTCATTTGATTCATTTGATTCATTTGATTCATTTGATTCATTTGATTCATTTGATTCATTTGATTCATTAGATTCATTTGATTCATTTGATTCATTTGATTCATTTGATTCATTTGATTCATTTGATTCATTTGATTCATTTGATTCATTTGATTCATTTGATTCATTTGATTCATTTGATTCATTGATTCATTTGATTCATTTGATTCATTTGATTCATTTGATTCATTTGATTCATTTGATTCATTTGATTCATTTGATTCATTTGATTCATTTGATTCATTTGATTCATTTGATTCATTTGATTCATTTGATTCATTTGATTCATTTGATTCATTTGATTCATTTGATTCATTTGATTCATTTGATTCATTTGATTCATTGATTCATTTGATTCATTTGATTCATTTGATTCATTTGATTCATTTGATTCATTTGATTCATTTGATTCATTTGATTCATTTGATTCATTTGATTCATTTGATTCATTTGATTCATTTGATTCATTTGATTCATTTGATTCATTTGATTCATTTGATTCATTTGATTCATTTGATTCATTTGATTCATTTGATTCATTTGATTCATTTGATTCATTTGATTCATTTGATTCAATTGATTCATTTGATTCATTTGATTCATTTGATTCATTTGATTCATTTGATTCATTTGCTTCATTTGATTCATTTGATTCATTTGATTCATTTGATTCATTTGATTCATTTGATTCATTTGATTCATTTGATTCATTTGATTCGTTTGATTCATTTGATTCATTTGATTCATTTGATTCATTTGATTCATTTGATTCATTTGATTAATTTGATTCGTTTGATTCATTTGATTCATTTGATTCATTTGATTCATTTGATTCATTTGATTCATTTGATTCATTTGATTCATTTGATTCATTTGATTCATTTGATTCATTTGATTCATTTGATTCATTTGATTCATTTGATTCATTTAATTCATTTGATTCATTTGATTCATTTGATTCATTTGATTCATTTGATTCAATTGATTCAATTGATTCAATTGATTCATTTGATTCATTTGATTCATTTGATTCATTTGATTCATTTGATTCATTTGATTCATTTGATTCATTTGATTCATTTGATTCATTTGATTCATTTGATTCATTTGATTCATTTGATTCATTTGATTCATTTGATTCATTTGATTCATTTGATTCATTTGATTCATTTGATTCATTTGATTCATTTGATTCATTTGATTCATTTGATTCATTTGATTCATTTGATTCATTTGATTCATTTGATTCATTTGATTCATTTGATTCATTTGATTCATTTGATTCATTTGATTCATTTGATTCATTTGATTCATTTGATTCATTTGATTCATTTGATTCATTTGATTCATTTGATTCATTTGATTCATTTGATTCATTTGATTCATTTGATTCATTTGATTCATTTGATTCATTTGATTCATTTGATTCATTTGATTCATTTGATTCATTTGATTCATTTGATTCATTTGATTCATTTGATTCATTTGATTCATTTGATTCATTTGATTCATTTGATTCATTTGATTCATTTGATTCATTTGATTCATTTGATTCATTTGATTCATTTGATTCATTTGATTCATTTGATTCATTTGATTCATTTGATTCATTTGATACATTTGATACATTTGATTCATTTGATTCATTTGATTCATTTGATTCATTTGATTCATTTAATTCATTTAATTCATTTGATTCATTTGATTGATTTGATTGATTTGATTCATTTGATTCATTTGATTCATTTGATTCATTTGATTCATTTGATTCATTTGATTCATTTGATTCATTTGATTCATTTGATTCATTTGATTCATTTGATTCATTTGATTCATTTGATTCATTTGATTCATTTGATTCATTTGATTCATTTGATTCATTTGATTCAATTGATTCAATTGATTCATTTGATTCATTTGATTCATTTGATTCATTAGATTCATTAGATTCATTTGATTCATTTGATTCATTTGATTCATTTGATTCATTTGATTCATTTGAGTCATTTGATTCATTTGATTCATTTGATTCATTTGATTCATTTGATTCATTTGATTCATTTGATTCATTTGATTCATTTGATTCATTTGATTCATTTGATTCATTTGATTCATTTGATTCATTTGATTCATTTGATTCATTTGATTCATTTGATTCATTTGATTCATTTGATTCATTTGATTCATTTGATTCATTTGATTCATTTGATTCATTTGATTCATTTGATTCATTTGATTCATTTGATTCATTTGATTCATTTGATTCATTTGATTCATTTGATTCATTTGATTCATTTGATTCATTTGATTCATTTGATTCATTTGATTCATTTGATTCATTTGATTCATTTGATTCATTTGATTCAGTTGATTCATTTGATTCATTTGATTCATTTGATTCATTTGATTCATTTGATTCATTTGATTCATTTGATTCATTTGATTCATTTGATTCATTTGATTCATTTGATTCATTTGATTCATTTGATTCATTTGATTCATTTGATTCATTTGATTCATTTGATTCATTTGATTCATTTGATTCATTTGATTCATTTGATTCATTTGATTCATTTGATTCATTTGATTCATTTGATTCATTTGATTCATTTGATTCATTTGATTCATTTGATTCATTTGATTCATTTGATTCATTTGATTCATTTGATTCATTTGATTCATTTGATTCATTTGATTCATTTGATTCATTTGATTCATTTGATTCATTTGATTCATTTGATTCATTTGATTCATTTGATTCATTTGATTCATTTGATTCATTTGATTAATTTGATTAATTTGATTAATTTGAGTCATTTGATTCATTTGATTAATTTGATTCATTTGATTCATTTGATTCATTTGATTCATTTGATTCATTTGATTCATTTGATTCATTTGATTCATTTGATTCATTTGATTCATTTGATTCATTTGATTCATTTGATTCATTTGATTCATTTGATTCATTTGATTCATTTGATTCATTTGATTCATTTGATTCATTTGATTCATTTGATTCATTTGATTCATTTGATTCATTTGATTCATTTGATTCATTTGATTCATTTGATTCATTTGATTCATTTGATTCATTTGATTCATTTGATTCATTTGATTCATTTGATTCATTTGATTCATTTGATTCATTTGATTCATTTGATTCATTTGATTCATTTGATTCATTTGATTCATTTGATTCATTTGATTCATTTGATTCATTTGATTCATTTGATTCATTTGATTCATTTGATTCATTTGATTCATTTGATTCATTTGATTCATTTGATTCATTTGATTCATTTGATTCATTTGATTCATTTGATTCATTTGATTCATTTGATTCATTTGATTCATTTGATTCATTTGATTCATTTGATTCATTTGATTCATTTGTTTCGTTTGATTCATTTGTTTCGTTTGATTCATTTGTTTCATTTGATTCATTTGATTCATTTGATTCATTTGATTCATTTAATTCATTTAATTCATTTAATTCATTTGATTCATTTAATTCATTTGATTCATTTGATTCATTTGATTCATTTGATTCATTTGATTCATTTGATTCATTTGATTCATTTGATTCATTTGATTCATTTGATTCATTTGATTCATTTGATTCATTTGATTCATTTGATTCATTTGATTCATTTGATTCATTTGATTCATTTGATTCATTTGATTCATTTGATTCATTTGATTCATTTGATTCATTTGATTCATTTGATTCATTTGATTCATTTGATTCATTTGATTCATTTGATTCATTTGATTCATTTGATTCATTTGATTCATTTGATTCATTTGATTCATTTGATTCATTTGATTCATTTGATTCATTTGATTCATTTGATTCATTTGATTCATTTGATTCATTTGATTCATTTGATTCATTTGATTCATTTGATTCATTTGATTCATTTGATTCATTTGATTCATTTGATTCATTTGATTCATTTGATTCATTTGATTCATTTGATTCATTTGATTCATTTGATTCATTTGATTCATTTGATTCATTTGATTCATTTGATTCATTTGATTCATTTGATTCATTTGATTCATTTGATTCATTTGATTCATTTGATTCATTTGATTCATTTGATTCATTTGATTCATTTGATTCATTTGATTCATTTGATTCATTTGATTCATTTGATTCATTTGATTCATTTGATTCATTTGATTCATTTGATTCATTTGATTCATTTGATTCATTTGATTCATTTGATTCATTTGATTCATTTGATTCATTTGATTCATTTGATTCATTTGATTCATTTGATTCATTTGATTCATTTGATTCATTTGATTCATTTGATTCATTTGATTCATTTGATTCATTTGATTCATTTAATTCATTTAATTCATTTAATTCATTTAATTCATTTGATTCATTTAATTCATTTGATTCATTTGATTCATTTGATTCATTTGATTCATTTGATTCATTTGATTCATTTGATTCATTTGATTCATTTGATTCATTTGATTCATTTGATTCATTTGATTCATTTGATTCATTTGATTCATTTGATTCATTTGATTCATTTGATTCATTTGATTCATTTGATTCATTTGATTCATTTGATTCATTTGATTCATTTGATTCATTTGATTCATTTGATTCATTTGATTCATTTGATTCATTTGATTCATTTGATTCATTTGATTCATTTGATTCATTTGATTCATTTGATTCATTTGATTCATTTGATTCATTTGATTCATTTGATTCATTTGATTCATTTGATTCATTTGATTCATTTGATTCATTTGATTCATTTGATTCATTTGATTCATTTGATTCATTTGATTCATTTGATTCATTTGATTCATTTGATTCATTTGATTCATTTGATTCATTTGATTCATTTGATTCATTTGATTCATTTGATTCATTTGATTCATTTGATTCGTTTGATTCATTTGTTTCGTTTGATTCATTTGTTTCGTTTGATTCATTTGTTTCGTTTGATTCATTTGTTTCATTTGATTCATTTGATTCATTTGATTCATTTGATTCATTTGATTCATTTGATTCATTTGATTCATTTGATTCATTTGATTCATTTGATTCATTTGATTCATTTGATTCATTTGATTCATTTGATTCATTTGATTCATTTGATTCATTTGATCATTTGATTCATTTGATTCATTTGATTCATTTGATTCATTTGATTCATTTGATTCATTTGATTCATTTGATTCATTTGATTCATTTGATTCATTTGATTCATTTGATTCATTTGATTCATTTGATTCATTTGATTCATTTGATTCATTTGATTCATTTGATTCATTTGATTCATTTGATTCATTTGATTCATTTGATTCATTTGATTCATTTGATTCATTTGATTCATTTGATTCATTTGATTCATTTGATTCATTTGATTCATTTGATTCATTTGATTCATTTGATTCATTTGATTCATTATTGATTCATTTGATTCATTTGATTCATTTGATTCATTTGATTCATTTGATTCATTTGATTCATTTGATTCATTTGATTCATTTGATTCATTTGATTCATTTGATTCATTTGATTCATTTGATTCATTTGATTCATTTGATTCATTTGATTCATTTGATTCATTTAATTAATTTGATTCATTTGATTCATTTAATTAATTTGATTCATTTAATTAATTTGATTCATTTGATTCATTTGATTCATTTGATTAATTTGATTCATTTGATTCATTTGATTCATTGATTCATTTGATTCATTTGATTCATTTGATTCATTTGATCATTTGATTCATTTGATTCATTTGATTCATTTGATTCATTTGATTCATTTGATTCATTTGATTCATTTGATTCATTTGATTCATTTGATTCATTGATTCATTTGATTCATTTGATTCATTGATTCATTTGATTCATTTGATTCATTTGATTCATTTGATTCATTTGATTCATTTGATTCATTTGATTCATTTGATTCATTTGATTCATTTGATTCATTTTATTCATTTTATTCATTTTATTCATTTTATTCATTTGATTCATTTGATTCATTTGATTCATTTGATTCATTTGATTCATTTGATTCATTTGATTCATTTGATTCATTTGATTCATTTGATCTTTGATTCATTTGATTCATTTGATTCATTTGATTCATTTGATTCATTTGATTCATTTGATTCATTTGATTCATTTGATTCATTTGATTCATTTGATTCATTGATTCATTTGATTCATTTGATTCATTTGATTCATTTGATTCATTTGATTCATTTGATTCATTTGATTCATTTGATTCATTTGATTCATTTGATTCATTTGATTCATTTGATTCATTTGATTCATTTGATTCATTTGATTCATTTGATTCATTTGATTCATTTGATTCATTTGATTCATTTGATTCATTTGATTCATTTGATTCATTTGATTCATTTGATTCATTTGATTCATTTGATTCATTTGATTCATTTGATTCATTTGATCATTTGATTCATTTGATTCATTTGATTCATTTGATTCATTTGATTCATTTGATTCATTTGATTCATTTGATTCATTTGATTCATTTGATTCATTTGATTCATTTGATTCATTTGATTCATTTGATTCATTTGATTCATTTGATTCATTTGATTCATTTGATTCATTTGATTCATTTGATTCATTTGATTCATTTGATTCATTTGATTCATTTGATTCATTTGATTCATTTGATTCATTTGATTCATTTGATTCATTTGATTCATTTGATTCATTTGATTCATTTGATTCATTTTATTCATTTTATTCATTTATTCATTTTATTCATTTGATTCATTTGATTCATTTGATTCATTTGATTCATTTGATTCATTTGATTCATTTGATTCATTTGATTCATTTGATTCATTTGATTCATTTGATTCATTTGATTCATTTGATTCATTTGATTCATTTGATTCATTTGATTCATTTGATTCATTTGATTCATTTGATTCATTTGATTCATTTGATTCATTTGATTCATTTGATTCATTTGATTCATTTGATTCATTTGATTCATTTGATTCATTTGATTCATTTGATTCATTTGATTCATTTGATTCATTTGATTCATTTGATTCATTTGATTCATTTGATTCATTTGATTCATTTGATTCATTTGATTCATTTGATTTCATTTGATTCATTTGATTCATTTGATTCATTTGATTCATTTGATTCATTTGATTCATTTGATTCATTTGATTCATTTGATTCATTGATTCATTTGATTCATTTGATTCATTTGATTCATTTGATTCATTTGATTCATTTGATTCATTTGATTCATTTGATTCATTTGATTCATTTGATTCATTTGATTCATTTGATTCATTTGATTCATTTGATTCATTTGATTCATTGATTCATTTGATTCATTTGATTCATTTGATTCATTGATTCATTTGATTCATTTGATTCATTTGATTCATTTGATTCATTTGATTCATTTGATTCATTTGATTCATTTGATTCATTTGATTCATTTGATTCATTTGATTCATTTGATTCATTTGATTCATTTGATTCATTTGATTCATTTGATTCATTTGATTCATTTGATTCATTTGATTCATTTGATTCATTTGATTCATTTGATCATTTGATTCATTTGATTCATTTGATTCATTTGATTCATTTGATTCATTTGATTCATTTGATTCATTTGATCATTTGATTCATTTGATTCATTTGATTCATTTGATTCATTTGATTCATTTGATTCATTTGATTCATTTGATTCATTGATTCATTTGATTCATTTGATTCATTTGATTCATTTGATTCATTTGATTCATTTGATTCATTTGATTCATTGATTCATTTGATTCATTTGATTCATTTGATTCATTTGATTCATTTGATTCATTTGATTCATTTGATTCATTTGATTCATTTGATTCATTTGATTCATTTGATTCATTGATTCATTTGATTCATTTGATTCATTTGATTCATTTGATTCATTTGATTCATTTGATTCATTTGATTCATTTGATTCATTTGATTCATTTGATTCATTTGATTCATTGATTCATTTGATTCATTTGATTCATTTGATTCATTTGATTCATTTGATTCATTTGATTCATTTGATTCATTTGATTCATTTGATTCATTTGATTCATTGATTCATTGATTCATTTGATTCATTTGATTCATTTGATTCATTTGATTCATTTGATTCATTTGATTCATTTGATTCATTTGATTCATTTGATTCATTTGATTCATTTGATTCATTTGATTCATTGATTCATTTGATTCATTTGATTCATTTGATTCATTTGATTCATTTGATTCATTTGATTCATTTGATTCATTTGATCATTTGATTCATTTGATTCATTTGATTCATTTGATTCATTTGATTCATTTGATTCATTTGATTCATTTGATTCATTTGATTCATTTGATTCATTTGATTCATTTGATTCATTTGATTCATTTGATTCATTTGATTCATTTGATTCATTTGATTCATTTGATTCATTTGATTCATTTGATTCATTTGATTCATTTGATTCATTTGATTCATTTGATTCATTTGATTCATTTGATTCATTTGATTCATTTGATTCATTGATTCATTTGATTCATTGATTCATTTGATTCATTTGATTCATTTGATTCATTTGATTCATTTGATTCATTTGATTCATTTGATTCATTTGATTCATTTGATTCATTTGATTCATTTGATTCATTGATTCATTTGATTCATTTGATTCATTTGATTCATTTGATTCATTTGATTCATTGATTCATTTGATTCATTTGATTCATTTGATTCATTTGATTCATTTGATTCATTTGATTCATTTGATTCATTTGATTCATTTGATTCATTTGATTCATTTGATTCATTTGATTCATTTGATTCATTTGATTCATTTGATTCATTTGATTCATTTGATTCATTTGATTCATTTGATTCATTTGATTCATTTGATTCATTTGATTCATTTGATTCATTTGATTCATTTGATTCATTTGATTCATTTGATTCATTTGATTCATTTGATTCATTTGATTCATTTGATTCATTTGATTCATTTGATTCATTTGATTCATTTGATTCATTTGATTCATTTGATTCATTTGATTCATTTGATTCATTGATTCATTTGATTCATTTGATTCATTTGATTCATTTGATTCATTTGATTCATTTGATTCATTTGATTCATTTGATTCATTTGATTCATTGATTCATTTGATTCATTTGATTCATTTGATTCATTTGATTCATTTGATTCATTGATTCATTTGATTCATTTGATTCATTTGATTCATTTGATTCATTTGATTCATTGATTCATTTGATTCATTTGATTCATTTGATTCATTTGATTCATTTGATTCATTTGATTCATTTGATTCATTTGATTCATTTGATTCATTTGATTCATTTGATTCATTTGATTCATTTGATTCATTTGATTCATTTGATTCATTTGATTCATTTGATTCATTTGATTCATTTGATTCATTTGATTCATTTGATTCATTTGATTCATTTGATTCATTTGATTCATTTGATTCATTTGATTCATTGATTCATTTGATTCATTTGATTCATTTGATTCATTTGATTCATTTGATTCATTTGATTCATTTGATTCATTTGATTCATTTGATTCATTTGATTCATTTGATTCATTTGATTCATTTGATTCATTTGATTCATTGATTCATTTGATTCATTTGATTCATTTGATTCATTTGATTCATTTGATTCATTTGATTCATTTGATTCATTTGATTCATTTGATTCATTTGATTCATTTGATTCATTTGATTCATTTGATTCATTTGATTCATTTGATTCATTTGATTCATTTGATTCATTTGATTCATTTGATTCATTTGATTCATTTGATTCATTTGATTCATTTGATTCATTTGATTCATTGGTTCATTTGATTCATTTGATTCATTTGATTCATTTGATTCATTTGATTCATTTGATTCATTTGATTCATTGATTCATTTGATTCATTTGATTCATTTGATTATTTGATTAATTTGATTCATTTGATTCATTTGATTCATTTGATTCATTTGATTCATTGATTCATTTGATTCATTTGATTCATTTGATTCATTTGATTCATTTGATTCATTGATTCATTTGATTCATTTGATTCATTTGATTCATTTGATTCATTTGATTCATTTGATTCATTTGATTCATTTGATTCATTTGATTCATTTGATTCATTTGATTCATTTGATTCATTTGATTCATTTGATTCATTTGATTCATTTGATTCATTTGATTCATTTGATTCATTTGATTCATTTGATTCATTTGATTCATTTGATTCATTTGATTCATTGATTCATTTGATTCATTTGATTCATTTGATTCATTTGATTCATTTGATTCATTTGATTCATTTGATTCATTTGATTCATTTGATTCATTTGATTCATTTGATTCATTTGATTCTTTGATTCATTTGATTCATTTGATTCATTTGATTCATTTGATTCATTTGATTCATTTGATTCATTTGATCATTTGATTCATTTGATTCATTTGATTCATTTGATTCATTTGATTCATTTGATTCATTTGATTCATTTGATTCATTTGATTCATTTGATTCATTTGATTCATTTGATTCATTTGATTCATTTGATCATTTGATTCATTTGATTCATTTGATTCATTTGATTCATTTGATTCATTTGATTCATTGATTCATTTGATTCATTTGATTCATTTGATTCATTTGATTCATTTGATTCATTTGATTCATTTGATTCATTTGATTCATTTGATTCATTTGATTCATTTGATTCATTTGATTCATTTGATTCATTTGATTCATTTGATTCATTTGATTCATTTGATTCATTTGATTCATTTGATTCATTTGATTCATTTGATTCATTTGATTCATTTGATTCATTTGATTCATTTGATTCATTTGATTCATTTGATTCATTTGATTCATTGATTCATTTGATTCATTGATTCATTTGATTCATTTGATTCATTTGATTCATTTGATTCATTTGATTCATTTGATTCATTTGATTCATTTGATTCATTTGATTCATTTGATTCATTTGATTCATTTGATTCATTTGATTCATTTGATTCATTTGATTCATTGATTCATTTGATTCATTTGATTCATTTGATTCATTTGATTCATTTGATTCATTTGATTCATTTGATTCATTTGATTCATTTGATTCATTTGATTCATTTGATTCATTTGATTCATTTGATTCATTTGATTCATTTGATTCATTTGATTCATTTGATTCATTTGATTCATTTGATTCATTTGATTCATTTGATTCATTTGATTCATTTGATTCATTTGATTCATTTGATTCATTTGATTCTTTGATTCATTTGATTCATTTGATTCATTTGATTCATTTGATTCGTTTGATTCATTTGATTCATTTGATTCATTTGATTCATTTGATTCATTTGATTCATTTGATTCATTTGATTCATTTGATTCATTTGATTCATTTGATTCATTTGATTCATTTGATTCATTTGATTCATTTGATTCATTGATTCATTTGATTCATTTGATTCATTTGATTCATTTGATTCATTGATTCATTTGATTCATTTGATTCATTTGATTCATTTGATTCATTTGATTCATTTGATTCATTTGATTCATTTGATTCATTTGATTCATTTGATTCATTTGATTCATTTGATTCATTTGATTCATTGATTCATTTGATCATTTGATTCATTTGATTCATTTGATTCATTTGATTCATTTGATTCATTTGATTCATTTGATTCATTTGATTCATTTGATTCATTTGATTCATTTGATTCATTTGATTCATTTGATTCATTTGATTCATTTGATTCATTTGATTCATTTGATTCATTTGATTCATTTGATTCATTTGATTCATTTGATTCATTTGATTCATTTGATTCATTTGATTCATTTGATTCATTTGATTCATTTGATTCATTTGATTCATTTGATTCATTTGATTCATTTGATTCATTGATTCATTTGATTCATTTGATTCATTTGATTCATTTGATTCATTTGATTCATTTGATTCATTTGATTCATTTGATTCATTTGATTCATTTGATTCATTTGATTCATTTGATTCATTTGATTCATTTGATTCATTTGATTCATTTGATTCATTTGATTCATTTGATTCATTTGATTCATTTGATTCATTTGATTCATTTGATTCATTTGATTCATTTGATTCATTTGATTCATTTGATTCATTTGATTCATTTGATTCATTTGATTCATTTGATTCATTTGATTCATTGATTCATTTGATTCATTTGATTCATTTGATTCATTTGATTCATTTGATTCATTTGATTCATTTGATTCATTTGATTCATTTGATTCATTTGATTCATTTGATTCATTTGATTCATTTGATTCATTTGATTCATTTGATTCATTTGATTCATTTGATTCATTTGATTCATTTGATTCATTTGATTCATTTGATTCATTTGATTCATTTGATTCATTTGATTCATTTGATTCATTTGATTCATTTGATTCATTTGATTCATTTGATTCATTTGATTCATTTGATTCATTTGATTCATTGATTCATTTGATTCATTTGATTCATTTGATTCATTTGATTCATTTGATTCATTTGATTCATTTGATTCATTGATTCATTTGATTCATTTGATTCATTTGATTCATTTGATTCATTTGATTAATTTGATTAATTTGATTAATTTGATTAATTTGATTATTCATTTGAGTCATTTGATTAATTTGATTCATTTGATTCATTTGATTCATTTGATTCATTTGATTCATTTGATTCATTTGATTCATTTGATTCATTTGATTCATTTGATTCATTTGATTCATTTGATTCATTTGATTCATTTGATTCATTTGATTCATTTGATTCATTTGATTCATTTGATTA
>NW_026683562.1:0-36000 GCF_030247195.1 Topomyia yanbarensis | reverse complement strand
CATTTGTGTACGGCCCCTTTCAATGGATTATTACTATATTGAACAATAAATAGGCGACAAAGAGTAATCAACAAACAACAAGCCATAACTTTTAAAATATTCAAAATATATATTTAAAGTCTTTAGTAAAGTTATTCGCAAAAGTAAGAGCTACAAATTTGCTGAAGACATCATTTCGATATAATCACTTCCAAGAAAATTTGTGAAAATATCTCACTCATAGGGGGATTAATCAGCAAAAGCACAATACCAAAAGAAAGGGCATATTACCTCCATTAAATTCTCCGAAGATACTATTGACCTAAAATAAGCCGTTTTGGCGTTAATAATAGATTACATTTTATGGTAACGAGTTTCGGCTTAGCAGTCAATAAAACAGCAAAAACGACGTATTCCTTCAATATCCGACGGTTTCGGTGATTTATTTCACCTTTTTCAAGGAATCTTTAATGATATAGTATGTCAAGATTTGTTATAAATATGTCCGATTTGTCTGTGAAACTGTACTTACAGAAACTATCCGTTTTTTTGTTGTATGTGTGTGTATGTCTAACATTCGTTGTCTAGTGTGTTTATTTTGTAATGGTGTCCAATAGTGGCTATTTGTGAAAATTAAAAATTATAACTTGAATTGATCAAAATCTGTCTGTGTACTTACTGCATCTGTGTCAATAATTTTTCGCACCTCACTGCAAAAAAGCTTCCTCGCTAATCTAGTATTTAAAAAAAGCTTGGTTTGAATATTCTACCGTATACTAGTTCAGAGCTTGGTTTTTTATCTTTTCCCTTTTCGATTACTATTTTGTTTTGACAGGTTTGGCTGGATGGGTGTGTGCGTGTGTGGTGTCATGAGGTTATAATGGTAGCGGTTGCTGTCAGTTTTCTTCTATGTTTGTTTTGGTTTTTTAGAGTGTGTATTATTCCAGCATATATTGCGTTTAAACCTTCAGTGTCTGTTCGTTTGTTAATGCTGTTTTCGGTGGTTGCTATGTGACAAACTTCAATAAACGGTAGTGCATGTTTTTTGTGGTGGCTGTTGGGTGGATTGAATAAACGGCTTTTCAGCATGAATCAGCTAAAAGATCGGTTCAATACGTAATCCTTCTTCTTCCCAACAATTGTGCAGGTGGAATACTATTCCGTTTAAAGCTTAACTTGAACAATCCGACACCGTCCGTTCTGACCGACAGTATTCTTGTGCTACTATCACGGGATTTAAATTTTTGCTTGTGATGTTCACGAATTCAATGGTCTATATTTTCACCTACTAACAAATTTCATCTATATTTTTTTCTTATATCTTCCTCTCATCTGTGCATGACGTCTATCTTTTTCTATCCTACCATTTCAAACGATCCTTTTTTCCTTTTTTTCTATCCTTCCATTTCAAACGGTCCTTCTTCCCTTTTCCTATCCTTCCATTTCAAATGGTCCTCACATCAAAATTGTCCTTCACCGACAGGTGGTCGACCGTGGAGTTGGAAGGGGTCAGCGGGACATACCGTAACACTCCCCGACCCGTAAGGCTGGTTAGCTATCTCCGGTTCAGCTTTACCTTCTGCTGTTCCCGGCTGAAGCCCCACCTTTTCTATGTCGATCCGCGCCAGCTTTGCTACAGGTCGATGCACCATTCCGTCGGGAGTCTGCACCACGGCATCGCGAACTCGCCCATCTCGGCCCACCACAACCTTGGCTACACGTCCTCGAATCCATCCGTTGCGTATCTTCTCCTCCACGATGATCACCGAATCTCCTACCTCGATCGGTTTCGTCTCCTCAAACCACTTGGTACGACGTGCGATGGTAGGAAGATATTCCCGCACCCACCGGCGCCAAAACTGATCTACCATTGTACGGCATAGATTCCAGTCGTTCCTGCAGGCTTGTCTTGGATCCGTAAGCGTCTTCGGAGTCTGCGTTACGCCGCTCGAGCTCATTAGAAGAAAGTGGTTCGGTGTTAGAGCCTCCTGTTGCGCCGTCTCCAGAGGAATATATGTTAGCGGTCTCGAATTGACCACACTCTCAGCTTCCACTAGCAACGTTGCCAGCGTTTCTTCGTTCGGCGTTCGAGAAGACTCCATTGCAGTAAGAGCGGTTTTCACCGACCGCACTAGACGCTCCCAGGCGCCACCCATGTGAGGTGATCCAGGTGGGTTAAACACCCATTTCGTGTTCGCGTTGGTGAACGTTTCGGCAAGCTGGCGCTCGATTTTGCCCATCTCCTGCTTAAGTTCGTTGCTCGATCCCACGAAATTTGTGCCCCTGTCACTGCGGATCTCCACAGGTGCTCCTCTGCGTCCGATGAAACGCCTGATCGCCATCTTGCAAGATTCCGTTGAAAGTGTGTGAGCGACTTCGAGATGGATTGCTCGTGTGGTCATACACGTGAACAGAGCTACCCATCGTTTTGCAATATTTCGGTTCACCCGCACGCCGATCGGCCCGAAATAGTCGACGCCTACGTAGGAAAATGGACGTACGTACGCCTGCAACCTGGCCGCCGGGAGTGGAGCCATTCGGGGTGTCGCCAGACTTGGCTTCTTGACTTTACATAAGGCGCACTCTTTAGCCACCTTACGCACGAACGGGCGCAGCTGCGATATGTGGAAACGCTGTCTCACTTCGTTCACGACAGTCTCGCCATTGGCGTGAAGAAATCGTTGGTGGTACCATTCAACCAGCAGTCTAGTCACTGGATGGGCTTTCGGCAATATTACTGGAAACTTAGTGTCAAACGCGGCGACGGTCGCAGCAGATATCCTTCCATCAGAACGAATAACACCTGCTTCGTCCAAGTACGGAGACAGTTTGTATATTTTGCTGGTTTTCTCCAGCCGCGCCTGTTGTCCTGGCTGCTTGTCCCGCATTACTGACAAAGTCGCCACCTCGTCCGGATACTGCTCACACTGCACCCAACGAAAGATTGTGGTTTCGGCTGTTGCTAATTCCTCTTGAGTGAGTGGTCCGTCCAGTCGAGTCTCTCGTTTTACCGTTCGCCGTAGATTTTGTACGTAGCGATGAACATGTGCTACCGATCGATACAAATGCGTCAGTTTCGAGAATCGCTCCCACCTCACAAGTTGTGGCGGTACGATAACCTCCTTGTGCACCAAACACGACCTCAGCTCTTCATCGGTCGTCGCGCCGACTGAATCTGCATCTACGGTCCATTGATCTTCTGGCAAATATAAATCGTTGTCACCACGGAACCAACGGCCGCCTGAGGACAAACACGGCCCTTTTCCCCACTTTGTCGCATCGTCGGCGACGTTCTTTCTCGATGATATCCAACGCCATTGCTTCGCCTCCGACTTGGACAAAATCTCACCTACTCGGCAAGCTACGAACTGGCGATATCTTCGATGATCTGAATTTATCCAAGCCAGCACCGTCTTAGAGTCACACCATAACACTGTCTTCTCGACTACGAGCGAGTGCCCAGTGAGGATGGTCTTCATCAAGCGAACTCCGATTACCGCTGCCATCAACTCCAACCGTGGGATGGAGTGTGCCTTCAGTGGAGCCACCTTGGATTTCCCACCGACTAACGCAACAGAAATCCCATCCGGAAATACCGCCCGAAAGTAAGCGACACACGCATAAGCTTCTTCGCTAGCATCCACGTAGATATGCAGTTGCAGCGACAAGATATCTTTCACCGAACGTTGCGGAAAGTAGCAACGCGGAATGCTAATCTGGTCCAGATGTTTGAACAAACTCGTCCACCGCATCCACTTCCCAAGTAACTCCTCCGGAATTAGGTGATCCCATGTCGTCTTCGCCCTCCACAGCTCCTGGATTAGTACCTTGCCGTGTATGAGGAAAAAACACAACAATCCTGCCGGATCGAATGGGCTCATCACTACTCGCAGTGCCTGGCGCTTAGTTGGATGCTCCGCACCCACCGCTAGCGTCGTTGTAAACGTGAAGACATCGTCGACCGGCTTCCAGTACATCCCGAGCACGCGTTCGGTTGAACTGTTCTTGTCCAGCTGGAGACACTTTTCTGTGACTGGGTCTCTCTCCCCGACCCGTGCGAGAACCTCGGTGGAATTTGAAAGCCAGTTCCGCAGATGAAATCCGCCGAGAGAGTGGACCAGTTTGATTTCATGTGCCAGCTTCACCGCTTCGTCAACGTCGTCAGCGCTGTCCAAGTAGTCATCCACGTAGTGCTTCCGGATAATTGCGTCGGCTGCAACTGGATACTGTCTTGAATGCTCCTTAGCGTTCAAATTCTTCACGAATTGTGCCGAACACGGTGAACACGTTGCACCAAACGTTGCGACGTCCATCAAATACACATCGGGGGCTTGTGTAGGATCATCTCGCCAAAGCAGTCGTTGCGCATGTCGATCTTCTCGTCGAATCCAAATCTGGTGAAACATCTCCTTCAGATCCGCGCACAGAGCGACCCGTTTCTCCCGGAAACCGTATAGAACATTGAGCAACGTATTTAGCAGATCCGGCCCTTTCAACAGCATCGTGTTGAGTGCGACTCCATCCACTTTGGCCGCTGCATCGCAGAAGATACGAACCTTGGACGGCTTCTTGGGATTGATGACCACTCCTAAAGGTAAGTACCACGTACGCCGTGGATCTGAATCATCGAGCTCCTTCCGGGTCGCTTTGTGTATGTACCCTTTCGCTTGATACTCAGAAAGCTGTCTCCTCACACTTTCGCCGATGAGTAATTCCCTCTGCATACGCCTTTCCAAACACTGCAGTCGTCGAACCGCCATCTGGTAGCTGTCCGGGAACTCGAAGCTATCGTACTTCCAGAGAAGCCCAGTTTCGAATCGCTGTCCGACCCGCTTAGTAGTTTCCATCAGGATCCGATTTGCTCGTTGAGTTTCCGCGGACTCAGGATGGGCGACTTCCATTATACCCAGACTCTCGACTGAGAAAAACTTCTCCACGAGCTCATGTAGGGTCTGCTCGGCCTCCTGGCACTCGCATATGTGGAAACTATGAACGATATCCCCTGACTTGTCCTGGTTGGATCCGTAGACCGTCCATCCCAAACGTGATTTTGCTGCTATCGGCTCTCCCGGTCGGCCATCTCGTAGCTTGAGTGTCGATGTAACGTGAGCGTTGTCGTTTCCGATGAGGATGCGCGGTACCGCTTGATCGTAATCATCGATCGGTAGGCCCTTTAGGTACGGAAAGGTTTCTGTGAGTTCCGCGTACCGCAAGGATTGTCGTGGTAAGTCCAGCTTGCTTACGGTGCGCACGTCCGACAAAGAATGTTTGGATGCCCCTGACCGTCCTGCTATTTCCAATGCGACCCGTTGAGAATTAGCTTCTGACCTCTTCACGTTCGCCGTCCACTGCAAGCACAATGGTTGCGGATCTCCTACAACCCCAAGGTCCTTTACCAACTCTTCGTCAATCAGCGTTCTCTCCGAGCCGTCGTCCAAGAAAGCATACACGGACACAGATCGATTGTTCCCATACAAAGTCACTGGAATAATACGAAAAAGCGTAGTCTTCCCAGCGGAATGATGGTTGGTGACAGCTTTGGAACTACTTGTCTTAGCTTCACTCGATTCTTGCCTGGACCCATTCTTCGCCGAATTTCCGTCGTTCCCAAACTTCTTACAGCCATTTCCTGGCGTCTTTCCGTTTTCCCTGGCCTGCTGGGCTTCATTTGTGTCCCGTTTGGAGTGCAGCAAAGGGTGGTGACGCCGTTGACATCCGTCGATATCGCATTGCTTGCGATTCTTGCGGGGGCGCCTTCCGTGTGCTCCAAGACAGAGCCGACACAAGCCGAGTTTCTGTATTGTCTCCCAGCGTTCATCGACCGTTTTCTTGTCGAACTCTGAGCAGTCTTTTACCCGATGCCCCGAGTTTTTGCAAATGAAACACGCTGGGCTTGATGGGCGCATCGTAACGCCAGATGCTTCTTTGTTCGTCGCCATCAAAGAAGAATCCTCCATTGAGTGAGTTCCGCAGAAGTTTTTGTCCTTTCCGTTCTTCTCCTTCACTATTCGCTGCTGCTGTACAGGTTGCGGCCTAGGATCGTAGTTCACGGTCACGTCGGATGCCGCTCGCACGAGCGTCTGCATATACTGCGAGAAAGAACGCAGGTTCACTTCCCCGCAGCGCTGCTTGTATAGCGACCAGTCCAGTTTCATATGTGCTGGAAGCTTCTCTACCAACTCGAACAGTAGCATCGGATTGTTGAGATGCGCTTCATGCCTCCCGGCTTCCAGATGATCACAAAAATTCTGCACCGCCATACCGAAACCGATTAGCGTATCTAGTCTTTCCTGTTTTGGCGCAGGTACCCCTCGGATCCTCTGCAACAACGCATGGATCAACAATTCCGGTCTACCATAAAGTGTCTCCAGCGTAGCTAAAACATTTGGGACGCTCGCCGGTAGCAACAGTCGACTCCGCACCGATTCAAGTGCGTGCCCCTTCAAACACCGTTGCAACCTCGCCAAATTTTCCTCGTTCGAAAACCCGCACGTCTGAGTAGAGTTAACGTACGAGCTAATGAATAGCGGCCAGTCCTCCGGATTACCAGAAAAGATTGGCAACTCCTTGTTTATCACGTGTCTTGCCGCCAATTGTCGTGGTGTGGGTCCCCAATACGCCTGCTCGTCATGCAACGGAGGTTGCTGCGCACCAGCCTGGAACTCCGCAAACCGTGATTGCTCCTGCGGTCCCAATTGGATTCCTGGTGGCACCGTCTGGCGCAAACTGTTTTGTCTTCCTAAATACAGCTTTGAGACCATAGTGCAATGTGACTGTATTTCTGAATTTGGATACTTCCGCCGGGGCTTCCGGAACCGATGATGGTGGCCAATGTGACCAAAGAGACTTTTAATGGCTGTTAGTGACCTAGTACTACAAATCTTAGTAGATGTGGCACCATTTTGGAAAAGTTTTCACATTTATATATTCATTACAGAATTTTCAAAATCAACATTTTCTGCGTGATCGTACTCTTTACTCTGTAATTCCGGAACCGGAAGTCGGATGTATTAGAAACTCAATAGCTGCCTATGGGAATGTTGTACCATTCATTTGAGACTAAATTTCAGCCATCTCTGAGAAAAGTGAGTGAGATTGTGGTCACATACACACACAGACGCACATACACACATACACAGTCTCGACGGACTGAATCGAATTGTATAAGTCACTCGGGCCTCCGGGCCCCCGTTTAAAAGACGGTTTTCAGAGCAGTTTTCTATTGAGAAAAGCAAAACGTAAATCGTACGAACAAGTTATAGCAAATAGTGGAACATTTTACACTTTTATAATAAGTGGCTCAGGTCCCTTCAGATTTGACCGCACTTACCGGTTGATGATGTCCCAGTTTAATATTTCTTTTGAGTGTTTTGAGAAAACTGAGAAAACAAAAATCATCAATGCAGGCCTGGATACGGTTAAAGAAATATAATTTTTTTTTGGTATCCTCGCATCGTTTTCCGGAGAGCAGTTGGATATGTAAGGATATTTATTATTTTTAATCTAGTCCTGTAATTTAATTCTATTAATCGAATCGTATATTTAAAGCATTGTCATCAATACCTCTAGGGTTAAAAAATTGATTCGGTTCAGTGACTCTAAAGAATATGGCGTGCGGTATCGAAGAATTCATTCCGTGCATTTGGGTCGTCTTGTTTCAAACACCTATTAAATCTATCTGAAGGGTAAAAATGCAAAATTACACAAACTAAAAATTAAAAACCTGACACTTTTATTTTTGTAGATGATGATCGAGTTGCACTTTTTGTTGCCAACGAACGGAAAACATAGCTACCCAGTGAGCAAATTTTCTGGCAGAGACCGCTCTACTAGATTTCTGTAAGTCTTGGTTTGGCAGCCCTGTCAGATTTCTGAGCGCTTCTTGTCGGGTTAGTTAAGCTAGGGCGAACTCGGTTTCGCTCGCGTTTTCTGGCAAATTTTGACAGAAACTGAGCAAAACCCTGGCATAACTCGGACATAAACTGTGCAAAGATCCTGGCAATTCCTACCTGGTAGAATTTAGCACGAATCGAGCAAAACATCTGACAAAGATGTGGCAGGAAGCGTGCAGAGATCTTGGCCGTACATTTCTGGCTGGATATAAAAGTGAGCGACATCGGTTGGTTTAACCGCTTCTGTCAGAAACGGTTGTTGCATTTGAGCGAATTCGTTGCCAGAATTCTCGCACAAATCGCGCAAAATGCTCGCAGAAACTCTGCCAGCATCAATTTTGCTTTGCTCATCTTTTGCTAACTTTCTGCTTGTCACGCTGATCGGGTACCAGCTGCTGCATTTGCTCCACCACCCGTTTTTTCTACGATATCAGAGATGTCGTATTTTCGCTCTGCAGTTTGTTGCTTTTAGCTAAATAGGTAACCAACCTAATTTGGACCCCTACATATTTTGGACCCTGTTAATGTATTTGCCTCCTGCACTGCCAAGTTTCTCTGCATTTGTTTGGTTTGATGCATCGGTTGGTTTAACCGCTTCTGTCAGAAACGGTTGTTGCATTTGAGCGAATTCGTTGCCAGAATTCTCGCACAAATCGCGCAAAATGCTCGCAGAAACTCTGCCAGCATCAATTTTGCTTTGCTCATCTTTTGCTAACTTTCTGCTTGTCACGCTGATCGGGTACCAGCTGCTGCATTTGCTCCACCACCCGTTTTTTCTACGATATCAGAGATGTCGTATTTTCGCTCTGCAGTTTGTTGCTTTTAGCTAAATAGGTAACCAACCTAATTTGGACCCCTACATATTTTGGACCCTGTTAATGTATTTGCCTCCTGCACTGCCAAGTTTCTCTGCATTTGTTTGGTTTGATGCAGCAATTACATTCCTTGGGTTGCCTATTAAGTTTCAATATCATTAGTTCATCTCTATTTTTTTTAAATTAAACAGGATCCACAGTTTTCAAAAATATCACCGATATAAAAAAATATCATGTTTCAACAATAGCCAAGAGAAACCGGTGGAAATTGTACATTTTCAAATTGGATTTAAATGTACAATTATAATATTTTTACATTTCTTACAAAAGAAATGTATGGGATTCGCACAAACTTTGAAAACTTTTTCCGAGGCCCGGAGGGCCGAGTCTCATATACCAATCGACTCAGCTCGACAAATTGAGACAATGTCTGTATGTGTGTGTATGTGTGTATGTATGCATGTACAAAATGTCATGTAATTATCTCAGCAATGGCTGAACCGATCTTAATGAAACTAGTTTCAAATGAAAGGCCCAACGTTGCCATTTGACACTATTATTTTTGATTTTAGATATGTTGTTTACTTTCTGAGATATGGGCGATTTTGTCAAAAAGCAGCAGGTTTTTCGCAAATAACTTTCGAACAATACAATATTGTCCCACAAATAGAAATCTTGTAAAAATCCCTTTCTGTTATAGATATAGAGCTATAGATTGTCAAAATTCATGCACGAGCGGCGGAGATATTAACCCTTTCATGCCCAACTTTTTTCTAGTGCAAGTAGGGTTTCAAAACTATTTTTCCTTGAAAACGGTGAAACACGAAAAGCCTATTTTCATAAAGATAGGTGCTTCCATGGCAGTGCTAGAAGCTGGTCAATTTCTACCTTCGAATGCTCAATACAATTCTCCTAGAATAATTACAGTAGTCTAAATACGTGGAAAACGTAGCCAACGACAGTCTAAATTGATAAGTTTTATCAGTTTTCAATAATATTGCACCATAATAAAGATATACGAAAAAATCATTTTCCGTCGTCAACATAAACTGTCCCTGGCAGCACTGCTCCATCGGAATCCAATCAGATTGATTGCAATAACTTTAGTTCTAGAGCTGATCTTTGTAACTGTTAATACTCAAATTAAAGGCAATAATCACATTAATGAGCCTTACTTGTTTTTGTTAGCAAATCTCGCTACAGTCAAAAGTTATAGCTGTTTAAAAACGCTGTTGTCCACATACAACATGGGCATGAATGGGTTAAACATTTTGAATTTTAAGTCCTCGCTTACCAATTTCCATTACCTAAAATGAGATTGTTTCATACAGAGTATTGCTTTACTGGTGTTTTAGGGGCAAAACTAAACCGATTTTGAATATCGGGGTATGAAAACACATATACGTGATTCAAGGAATTCGATGTTGAGAACATTTTTGTGAATTACTTTTCTAATAAATTAACTATTTCTCAAAAATCAATATATAAGTTCACTTCAAAGACAAAATAATGTTTTGATAAAGAAACACTTAGTTCTAGTATTTATCCCTTGGATTAGGCATTGTGTTCAATCATGAGATAAATGATGGATGGTATATCAATATACAGATCAAAAAGTAATTCACCTAGTAGTGAGATAAAAGATTTCTCATATAATTATACTCGTGGCGTCACCGAAAGCAACTGTATGTTTGAAGCCCAAAAATCTAGCGAAAATTTAGCTCTTTTGCAAGATTTGGGTTATACTGGTTATGGCGCAAAAATTACTACTTACATTATTTATGATAAGAATGTAAGAAATCAATATATCATAATAATATACCTATAAAAATAATGTCACTGCATTAACCATCATTTGCCATTCCTCACATGCCCCCCATCTCTCTCTCTCTCTCCCTCTCTCTCTCGCTCTCTCTCTCTGTCTCTCTTCTATCACTTCTATCTAGCTATTTCTGTATCCATTTCTAAGTTGTGTGATAAGATCTTCTGCCAATCTGAAATATTAATTAATTGTAATTGCGCAGTTTTGAGAAAATAAAACTATTTTTTGTCTGCTGCTACATCAACTCAACTTTAATTCAATTGTATTCAAAGCCTGTATCTACACTATAATTAAGGAAATTCATGGCTATATCAGAAAAATATTTGGCTTAACTGGGTAATATGAAAGTTTGACGATGAAAATTTCCAAAAGAGACATTCCACGTGTGATATTTAAACTATTCGTATCTCTATTGAATTTTGAATGAAACATATGCTCAAAGACTGAAAGCTGAAGCCAGCAGGATTGGACTTGCCATCAACGTTTCGAAGACAAAATACACGAGAGGAAGAGGTTCTAGAGACGACAATGTGAACCTCCCACCCGAGTTCGGATTGACGGTGACGAAATCGAGATGGACGACGAATTCATGTATTTGGGCTCACTGGTAACCGACGACAATGATAACAGCAGAGAAATTCAGAGACGGATCTTGGCGGGAAATCGTGCCTACTTTGGACTCCGGAGGACGCTCCGGTCGAACAAAATCCGCCGCCGCACGAAGTTGATTATCTACAAGACGCTGATTAGATCGGTGGTCCTCTACGGCCACGAGACCTGGACTATGCTCGTGGAGGACCAACGCGCCCTTGGAGTTTTCGAACGAATGGCGTTGCGTACCATCTATGGTGGCATGCAGATGGAAGACGGAACGTAGCGCAGGCGAATGAACCATGAGTTGAAGTTTCATTAAAAATCAGCGCTGTTGTTGTAGAATATTTGCTGGTTAGTCGCCAATTTAAAGCTGGGGCGCAACGACTTGGATAGGGCGCAACAACCTGGATGGGGCGCAACAACCTGGATGGGGCGCAACGACATTGATGGGGTACGAAAACTATAACGCCACTATACGTAAAGTGGACCGGAAAATGAGCGGTGTGAATGCAAACATAACGAAAAGTACCAAATTGGTGCTTTTTGCTATGAAGGGTGCATTCCACATAAAAATTAATATCCGATTTTTTCGAAAAAAATTTCTCACACCCTTTAACAAAAAAAGTGTGTCAGTTGTTATTTGTTAAGCTTATTATTCAATAAATTGTACATATACCATAATAACCATAATGATAACTCGTAAACTTTACAATATATGGAAAGAAAAAAATTAAATTGAATTTGAATATTTTTATATCTCGAACCATTTTTTACTTTCTAAATATTTAGAATCATGTTGGAAAGATGGTGTAAAAGATTCATATGGAAGTCTGAATACTTCATGAGATATTTCAATAATACCAATAAAGCAAGGCTACTTTATAGTAGACACCCTGCGATTCAAAAATTCAAAAAAATATTCAAGATTGGCGGAGTTCTGGCCCATCCCCGAAGCTTATTTTTTGGCAGAGGTTTGCAATGAACGGTCTCCAAGCCGAACCGCTCAACTGAAATCAAAAAAGTAAACTGATTATTTAAGAAAAATGTATTGTGGTAAACTTGAACGGAGCGGTTTCCCAATAAAAAAGAGTTTCTTTCAAAAAAAATATGTTGATCAAAAAATGGAGTTTTAAACAAAAAAATCATTGCAAAGAATTGATAATTTTTGGATGAAAAAGCAACGTTCAAGTACAAGTGTAAATACAAACAATTCCAATATGAAAATCGGATGAGTAGTTTTTGCGATGTGTTCTTTCAGAATATTCAATAATTTTTATTCGATTTTTTGATTTTCAACTTTGTATATAACCCCTTAATGATGAAGGTGAAAACTTCTTGATTTTTTAGTGCATGAGCTAAATAATTTCATTTTGTTATTTTAAAAATCGAACGTTGCTTTTATTATAAATTCTAAAAAACAGATGGAGAGGGGGGAATAATTCCTTGGTATTAGAAACAGGGGTTCAAGTTAACGGGAGATCAACGGCATCGATTACAGACTCGGGCGGTCTTCGTCAGATGACGACCGGCAACATATCGAGTTGCGCGTGTGATATTTGTGCTGCAAATTCCGCGTTTGTTAACATTTTCGACAGAGATGTTTCGTGTCACTTGCATCAAACCATCAAGGATGTACGATATATGTGGAAGAGGACACTTTGGAGAATGATAATAAAAATAAAAGGGGCAGGTTAATCTATATATTGATGGTTTTTAGGAAGGTACATACGAGGGACAAATAGAGGAAATCGCGGTTTGCCAGTACATCCCGCATCGGGACATTGGATGACCTTACTCGGGCCTGAAGGTAATTTAATAGTTGAGATCTGGTGGAACAATGCTCGGCGCATGTTTCTGCGATTGGCTCAGTTTTCTCCTTGGAGAATTCGATACCCAGCTGGAGGGCCCAAGTAGGCAAATTGTCCAAGACATCATGCAATGGTCCTTGCAAATCGACAGCTTTGGGATCTGTAATAGAGACCACAACGTCATCTGCAAGCTGCCCTAGCGTGACGGAATTGACAAGACATTTGTCAATGTTATTCACTTAAAAATTGTAGAGAAGGGGGCTTAGACATGAGCCCTGGGGAAGGCCCACGTAGCTAATTCGTGATGTCGACAAATAAATTTGCGAAAAATACATATGTTACTATGTTTTAATTGCCGCAAGGTTCTACTGTATCGATTTTGTTGGCTATTTTCGGCAAATTTGAGACTAAGAGAAACGATCATCATGTTTTACCGGCGTCGGCGGTAAGCTACTCTGCAGAAGGCAAAGAATTCTTCACATTTCCTTTCGATCATGCCCATATGAGCCTGCCTAGTTCTAGTTTTCCGTTCTAAGTTTATAACTGATTCGCTCTAGAATACCTATCCGTCTTTCAATTTCATTGCTTTCGTTTCTCTTAGTCTCAAATTTGCCGAAAATAGCCAAAAAATCGATATAGAAAAATACATATGTTTTTCAGATAACAAGCCCCTGAGTCAGTAAGAAAACTGATGCCATCTGCTCTTTGTTAGCATACGCCATTTGAATTCCTGTTAAGAGCAACACAAGGCAATCGTTCGTCTCTTTGCCTTTGCGAAAGCCAATTTGTGTATCTGACAGTAAGTTATTCGCTTCGGCCCAATTGTCGAGACAGAATAGGACCATTTTCTCGAACAACTTCCGAATAGAAGAGAACATTTCAATCCGTCCATACAAGTTGTGATCGGAGGCTGTTTTCTTGTTTTTTTTTTGGATGGCGTGGACCTTCAATTGCCTCCAGCCATGAGGGACAAGGTTACTCTTAAGAAACATATTAAATTAATTCAACAAACGTCTCTTGGCAGATTCTTTAACAAGTAAAATTTGATTCTGTCTGGTCCTGGGGCTTTATTGTTACATTATCGTCCGCGGGGGGAAGCGGCGCGGTAGATCTTCTGTGCCGGGGCGGAATCCGTACAAACCTTCTTGGCGAAATCGAATATCCAACGGTTTGAATATTCTACTCTCGTTAGTACTGTTTCAGGTTCGGTTTCTCTCATTAATCCGTCAACGAACCAGCGACAGTAAGCGTTTGTTGGCTTTCATAAAAATTTTCATTGGCTCAACTAACCCGCCATTCCGGTTGATCTTGTACGCCGGTGGCCTTCTTCGCGTACACGTTTCAACACTTTTTGTCCCACCACGGGTTGGGAGACCTTCCACGAGAGTTCGCGTTTGGTACACGTTTTCTGAGCTTGAATAGAGGTGTCGAGAATAAAGCCACCCAAGAAACCGTACTCTTCCTCCGGAGGAATGTCTTGTATGGACTCGAGTTTACGGGATGCCGAGGATGCTTAGCTCTTCCAATCACTATTTTGTTTGAGGTCATACAAAATATTAATTGTACTCGATGGCCTTAAGCCGTTAGCAATAGTGATTAAGATTGGCAGAGGCTCGCTGGGATCCGTGTCATTTCACCGGTGTTCAAAATGATCATCTTGAAGTTATCACAAAGTTTTTGGAGTGAGGTAGATTTCGATTATCATTATCATGAAAGCAATCCCATGCTATGCCGTGGGAGTTAAAATCAACTAAAACTAACTTCGGTGCGGTAAAGAGTTCTGCAATGTCGCAAGATCTTCAATGCCTGGTGCCGAGGGAAGGTTAATTCTATTGAAAAAATAGCACTTTTTGATCCCCAAAAGTACTCTTCCGTAAGAGTGTTCACGATCCAAGCAAATAAAATTAAAATCTATTTCTGAAGTACGTTATTTTTCGCATAATAAATTTTAAAAGGATCGAGTTTCGGGATAATGTTTTTTCAATGCTACTGTTAAACAGTGATCAAATCCGTGACCTCGTTCGAATTAGCTATCGAAGGATACAATCACTGAAAGGAGGGACTATTTTGCAGTCAACTGCATTAAGAATGTTTTTATTGCAGTGAGAAAGCATCCTGCTTTTAAGAGGGTCAGAAATGTTCTGTAACAATACGGTCCACAGTGCTGGGAACTTCTTTTCTGAGCTCAGGTTTCGGAGACCAGGAGCTGTTTGCTTCGGTTTTGCACCAGTAAGTACTGTTATTTTTGGAGGACATTGAAGAGACACCTTCTGAACATTACAACGAATCTTAGGAGAGGAAAAGTTCCCCCTTTTTCTATTGCTTCTAGGCGCAGCAGAAGATGTTCCCTCCTGGTGTTCATCAGAGTCACCATCGTCAGTAGACAAGTCAGTATAGATTTTTGTAAAGACTTGTGGCTTAGCTATTTAAAGCAGCATTTCTGCGAAAGATCCCTTAGAGCGTCCCTGAAGGGAACTCTTCAGTTTCTCTCCACACTGTATCATCATGTCGGAAGATTATGTTGATTTCCCCCACTGTAAAGATACTTTTCGACACCCCTCCCCCAGGAGTCATCCACATGATTCTCATCGCATTTCCCACAACGAACAGGTAAACGATCATTGTCAAAGAGGAGGTAGGTAGAGAAAAACCGACGAATGTCACCCGATAGGAGTCTAAGTTGACGTATGACGAATTCCCGTCAGCTGCCACTGATGTTGAATGCAAACATCCTGTATCTTCCCTGACTGAAGCATGGGGTCTTTAACCCTTGATAAGGCCGAGAGTTTGGGGCTAATAATGAATGTTATATTAATGGAAACACGGTTCTTTCACTTAGTTTAAAATCTACATTTATTTCGTAATAAAAACTGTTTTGAAAAAGGTGGCAATATAGTTGCCACCGCCCGGTAAACACATTTTATGAAACTCTATTTCTTAAGGATAGTATAGGAAGAAACCCAAACGAAAGCTTAAGCTAGCTACCGTTATGCCCGTTTTTATGTAACCATTTTTGTTATTGCTAGATTCACTGTTTTTACCTCCACCTCTGTGCAGGCCAGTGCTCAGGACATTTTTAAGGGGGTTGGTTTTATTCGTTTCTTACAAAAGAAGGGTATAGCAACCCTCAAACTTTGAAGATCTTTTCTCAGGTCTGGAGGGCCTATTCTTTTGTATCAATCGACTCAGCTCAACAAATTGGGACAATGCCTGTTATCGAGAAGGAATCTTGAACAGACAGCGCTGCCTGTGGCTCGTGGCAGTGCGGATTACTGCAGTGATTTGTAGTAACCTTACCGACTAAACCTAAACCTCTTGTTCCTACCAGCCTTCAACCTACGCAGTCACCGTTAGGTATTACCTCAGTAGGGATTGTGTGTTTACTCTTTTTATTTTGTGTAAATTGTTCGTAGATTTCCCATTGCTGTTGTTTTTTAGCTTGCTGTCCAACTTTCGCGGTATATCTAACTTGCTGATGTCTACTGTAAATATCGTCACCTGCCGAGACGCGAAACGATCCAGAGGTGCTGACCTTAATGACCGACATGTCCTTACAACTACCTTTCTTGGCGCTAGTCGTTTCGAATTATCCTATTTAGCTGGTGCTGAGCGGGGTACTCTCATAGGAATAGGAATTTTTGCTTACTGACAGACCACAGGCGGTGGCATTTTTCTGGATGATCTTATCCCGATTTCTCTGACTTCGTGTTGCGTATTTGTTGTTTTTCATCCATAGCTGATGTTGCAAACTCAGAAAGAAGAGAAACATTTCAAAAGTAATTCAAAGCCTTCATTGGAATGGGTTTGAGCCCCCCTCCTCCTTACTTCGCTCCTTTGCGCACGGGCCTGTCTCTATGTTATTAATTCTCAACTTACATCGATTTGAAACTTTACACTAGTTTTTAAATAACTTTCGTTCTGGACTGTACGTCTGTAATCTGTGGTCTCATTTTTCAATTTCTTCTCAAAATTCAGGGGTGATTTATTGTTAATCAGGTAATAAGCAATAAACCACCTTCGCTTATCTGTGAATTCCTGATCCAGATCGATTGGTCTTTATATTCGCACCAATCTCGTTTGAAGTACATCAAACATTAGGAAGACTGACATTTTTTAACGGGCGGTGACAACTATATTGCCACCTATTTAGATTCATTTTATTTTGATCTTTGTAATTTTTGCAACTCAAGAACCGCGTTTTCGTATAAAAAATACTTGTTTTTACAAATTTTGATCACCAACTTATAGGGTGTAGAGTATTTTATTCAAAATCGAGTTAATTGTATTGTCCATGCAGGAAAAGAAAAGGTGACAATATAGTTGCTACTGTCTTATAAAGGGGTAAAACAGCTAACACGGGGACGACCGCGTCACATTCAACCCGATTGGATGGTACATATACACTATACTCCTTTGCAAAAGGCCCGTAGCCAGCAATATAATTTGCGTGCTTCAAATTAATTTCCTCCACCAGAAGCTTATCAGGGCTAATTATTGATGTTTCTGTCACCGCCGAATATTGCTTCATCAGAACTCGAAAAATCTGCAATAGATCCAAACATTTCTTGTCTTCTGTCCGGAAAAGTTTACAAATGGCCCGGTTGCGGAGGGTGGGTTCATTTTTTGTCGGGGAGGTGATTTTATTGCGACATCTATCTCGCCTCGAGGCAAACCATTATCAACGAAAGCCGTTTTTGCACGGGTTGTATTATAGTCATAAATGAGGAATATACAGTCGTGATTCACTGGTTGGCCCACAGCCTATGTCCAACTAACGAATTTGATTCGCTAGTTGGACCAACTGACAAATGTCAAAAACTCTCCAAAGAAGACGTTAGTATCGTAAAAGATTAATAAAATAGATTGTCAAAGCAAATTTGACATGAGATTTTGGCGTTCAGATGTTTTTCAGTTGGACAAAGGTCCAACGGCACGGCACGAAATATTTTTCTGTCATTCTGCCTGAGACTTGCGCGCTATTCATTCAACTTTCTGCCAAAATATCTTATGAAGGTTGCAATGATGTTCGGAAGGATTATTTGAAAACATCCATACCATGAAAAAATCATATAGGATGAAATATTCTTGCTTATAACACTAAACTTTTGCACTCTCTTCCTTTTACTACGTGATGAAGCTACAATATGCACATATTTGTATCACACATACTTATCTATACGTCACACTTACTTTCACTTTGAACACACGTACATATTACATTTTCAATGGTAAAGTGTAGCGAAAATTATTTTTTATTAAATTAATTTTTTGAGGACCTCACAAAAATAGGTCTTGCCAAGAACCTTCCAAACAAGTATTCTACACAAAAAATATAATTTTATTGGTTTTGTGACAACTCAGAAAAAAGGTATCTAAAGCTTTTGGTGTCGGTTTTAATAATACTTCTCCTACAGCTTAAATCATTTAAAATTTTATTAGCCAGAAAATTATTATGAGATGTTGTTCCTCTGTCATAATAATAATTTTATGAAAGGTTGGTTAACTTGATTGCAATATCAGCCAGGGTATTCAGATAAATTCAATTTTCTTGAACGATATAGACGCTGTGGGTAGTCATATGTTTGTTAAACATGTATGTGAAAATAGTGAACACTGACGAAGCTACGGCATTTATCTTGAAATATATCCAGTAAAAATGTAATCGTAAACAGAGCTTTCGCACGATTGATTTGTTCAGAAATATTTCCTAAATTATGAACGAAGGGTTTTGCATGCAAACTTTTATAAGCATAAAACATTATTTTCATCCTAATTATTTCCCCAAAATTCCACGCGGCCTTTCCCGATTGAAAAGAACGGCCGCGCTCCATGATACGCCGCGCTTAGCCCATCTGTCATAATATCGCGATTTTGCATAACGAAGGGCTAAATAAATATGGACCAACAGGTCTGTGCCACAAAAGGAGAAGGGCTAAAGGATAACACATATTGTTCCAGAAAACAGCACTGCGTTATGCAACGTTTTGTGCAGGTTGATTATACCAGGTGCAAGTGGTGCCAAATTCACCACGTTCATTCTGAATTCAAAAGTCCTTTTTAGAATACAGAATTGATAAAATTGGTTAAATGAGTTAAACTAATCAATCAAATTCTGTTTTAAAAATTGTCCTTGCGTTTAAACCAAAATGGGAGGCTTATTACTACCGCTACATACTAAATTTCAAGCGCAAATAGCAAATACAATTGCTAGTTACACCAAAAGCTTACTCGAAACCTTACAGCGGCATTTAGGAAGCAGTGCGGCGTGTACGTTTCAGTGAATCTCAATAAAAATTCCAACGTATAGGACGAACTTGTTAATAATTATTGGAGTATACCAAATATCAAACGTAGTTAATTTAATCGTGCGTATAAACGCGAAAAAGACGGGAGCGGACTTAGTGGGCTCAATGTCAGAACCACCACAACGAATTCTATGGACTATAAATGGTATTGGCTTTAAATTTCCAAGCAAAAAGTGATTGGAACACTTCAGCGAACCACCTGTTTTTTTTCTTTTTTTCCAATGCGGGAGGGGGGGGCATGTCATGTTTGTTCTTAAACGACTTTTTTCTTCACTCCAAAGAGCGTTGCGTAAAAGTTTGAGCTTAGAGATACAAAGAGGCATGAGTTTCGGGCTTCCGAGTTTTTTTTTTTCATGAGCTCTATAAGTATAGTCAAACATGAAATTTCAGAAACAACTAACGTACCGCGTTAGTAGCACAGCACCGACTGGCTGGCTTGATTGCAGAAGGGGAAAGGAGCTCTCTGACCAAGAACTTATTTCTCATAACAGTTCGCGGTATGGCTTAAAGCCGCAGGCAAATTACTCTTACGTATGTGTTGGTGACCATACTGACAAAAAAAATTCGCGGTAAATAATTTACCCAAGACTTGAACCGACAATCATTGTCTCACCCTTTACTACCTTTACTATCTGAGCTAACGCGATACATAACAGCGTGATGGCAAAGTGGCATACATAAGTTTCACTTGAGCATGAACGATCCAATCGCAGAGCTCCTGCTCGTGCATGCATGGGTATGGGACATTGCAAGATGACGTCGTATGAGTAAAAATGCTCGAAAAAATGACAGCTCAGAGAGCTTGTTTACAAGTTTACAAGCTCTCTGAGCGTGTCATATCTTCGAGCATTTTTACTCATATGACGTCACCTTGCAATGTCCCATACCCATGCCATGCACGGGCAGCAGCTCACTTTGCCATCACGCTGTTATATATCGCGTTAGCTCAGTTAGTAAAGGGGTGTCTTCGGTGAGACAATGATTGTCGGTTCAAGTAAATTATTTACCGCGAACTTTTTTATGTCAGTATGGTCACCAACACATACGTAAAAGTAATTTGCCTGCGACGTCAAGCCATAACCGAACTTTTGAATGAGAATGAAGTTCCGGGCCAGAGAGCTCCTTCCCCTCTGCAATCAAGCCAGCCAGCCAGCTGTGCTACTAGCGGCAGGATGGCCAGATATAATTCCTTAATATCGGTAGGGTCACTAAAAGTTTATCGGTAGGCCGGGTTATTGTCCCAAAAACGTAGTAATGACATAGAACTTTAAAATACTGACAACACAGATCTCTGAGCAAATCCAACCCAAAAAATGAGTGTTGAGTAGGATGTGTCCAAAATCAATAAAAATCGGTAGTTTTCGGTAGGAATAACAAAATATCGGTAGTTTTGCCTTGGTCGTCCGTGAATCGGTAGGGAAGACCAAAATCGGTAGGACTACCGATAAATCGGTAGGTCTGGCCACCCTGACTAGCGGTATATTTATATTTTGTTTATGTTAGTTTTATGTTTGACATATAAGCTGATGAAATTTTTTTAACAAAACTCGGAGGAGCGAGAACTCATGCCTCTTTTTATCTCTAAACCCTAACCCTTACACAGAACTACTGCAACGCTCTAATGAACGAAGAAAACAGTTGTTTAGGGACGATTCATAAATTACGTAACGCTTTTAGGGGGATTATTATTGAAAATGTAATATGTACGTGTGTTCAAAGTGAAAGTAAGTGTGATGTATAGATAAGTATGTGCGATACAAATATGTACATTAGGGTGGCACGAGGATGTATGAAAGAAATGGAATACCGCAGAACCAAGTTAGAAAAATTCGTATTTCTTCAACGAACTCCTACGCCAAATCTGAATCATATCTGTTGGAGCATATTTTAGCACAAATGATTCTAAGTTTGTAAGGAGTTTACTATGGGAAAATAATAGATTTTCATTGAATTCATAAATATACCGCGTGGTGCCCCTGAAAAATATATTGTATGCTACATTCTATAGATTCAGTCACGTAGAACAACTTTTTCTAAAGACACTTCATAGCTATGACAACTGGTTCATGAGTTATTGCAAAATTAAACTTTCGTTGCCCTGAAAGTTATGAAAATAGTGCTGAAGCTTCAATCAAGTGAACCTTGAGGTATTTGTTGTGGTCCCCAGTTGTACCGTTGGCTATAAGCGGAAATATAGTCCAGATGGTATCATCCCACACATGTGATCTAAAGGGCTTGGTATCGAATTGTAATAGAATTATTTTTATGTATTTTTTGTGTACAATAATATACGTTGAGCAAATTAAAATTGAGACGAGACTGAAGTGGGAAAGATTCCCGTTATTTTGAAACTCGACTGATGTTCATCACATCCCTGTGGAGCTGGAACTGCTATAGAGTGCCCCATGAACTTAAGGCGGGTTAATTGAGTAAGTGGCTAATATCTATCACTATATCACTATACGCCAGCAAGAGTGTCTCCGGCCATGAAGCACGATTTGATTTTGACCAAAACTTTTGAACGAATCATCCAGGGATTAAGATTGGAGTAGCATCGTGAATATAACGTTAGAACATAACTTTGCCAAAATCAAATAACACGTCAGAAATAACAGTTATGATCTCCCTTATTACTTTATTTGAAACTAAGAATTCGACATAATAACGTTCCCGCTTTACAGGCATTGAAAAAAAAATTTAAAATATCAAAAAAATTAAGAATCGAACTCATGTCCTTCAGATTATCTATTTACGACGCTCGCATCTGAACTATAAAACCACCTATGTTGATAGCTGCCTAATTCGGTTTATAACTGGCATATCACGTTTGACTTGATTGAAGTATCAGCCAGAGTATCCAGATAAATTCAATTTCCACCAACGACGTAGACACTTAAGCATTGTATAAAGAATAACTTTTGAACTAGAAGTTGTAGCCTATTACACTCTTCGGGGAAGTTGTACATGGTAGCCGTATCTACCGAAATTAGCATAGCATATATTTTTAGAATACATGGGAACGTGTCTACGAAATATTGAACAATGTGGATCGTTTATCCATGTTAAATCACATACAAACTTTAAACCATTTGTGCTAAAATATAGTGCAACCTATCAAATCAACATTTTTCATGGTGGAATGAGGTCGTTTAGCGAGTAGTTTTAGATCGGTTCCAGTGAATTCTAAAATTTGTGCCACCCTAATATACATATTGTAGCTTCATCACGTAGTAAAAGGAAGAGAGTGCAAAAGTTTAGTGTTATAAGCAAGAGTATTTCATCCTATATGATTTTTTCATGGTATGGATGTTTTCAAATAATCCTTCCGAACATCATTGCAACCTTCAATGTCTTTTTATATTATAAGAAGAGTTGCATACGTTGTACATTCTTTGCTGTTAAAATTCATTCACGCGGTAAAGCTACCTACTTCAGGTTTTGACTTTTCGGGATTCTGATCAGCAACGACCCAACGATGTATACAAAAGATCAACGTCTCACTGTGATAAAGTTTATCCAGGATAATCCTAGAACCAAACAAAACAATTTTTTTTTAATTCAAATGGGACTGATAAGCAATACACATAATAAAAGCCTTCCTGTGCATTTCTGCTTTTGGTATAGTGTGATAATAGTGGAATTGAACTATCACAAAGATTCCCCCAGTCATTTGTAATGGATCACAAATATACATAACCATCTAAACAGCGTGTCGGTTTTATCCCAACAGCGAACATTATTCCAAAACCCAACAAAAATATAAAATGGTTCAAACCCATCTTCAATGCGCACAGTTGATGATACAAAAAGCAGATTTAATGCGTACTCAAAAATGGCGTTTTGAAAAGCTTTACTTTTCACGTTTTCATAGAATTTTCAACTTTGATCTTCAATTTCCTTTAACAGAAAGCTACGATTATTCAAACAATGTGTGTGTATGAAAGGTGTGAGCGTTGGGAAGAAATACTAGTGCGGATGACAACATACAATCATGTTTTAGTAGTTTTATTTAGATTTTTAAAGAGACCGCCTAGAGGCGGTGTTGGGAACTAGGGGGTTAATTTGGTTAAAACCATAACATCCACCAGCAAAATCTAACATCCAGACGATTAATATTGCTGTCGTTTGTTTTTTTTGTGACATTTGACGTACTAATGAAAGTTTAATTTGTCTTCAAATGCTGTACATAATCGTACAAATAATAACCTGTCATAAAAAACGAAGAAAAAAATTATATATGGAGAAAGTCGCAGGGGATCGGTTTTGTTGTAATTCCCCTAAAATTACTAGTCGTAACTCGGTGCACTTATGATTGATGGCACTCAGAAGAAGTTCATATATGTTATATTTCAACCAAGTGACTGTCTGTTAGTACGGTATGGTTTGAAAACGCGCTACGGAGTAAACAAATAGTTGGTAATAACTGGCCGGTTCGAGCCCATTCGCTACCTCCCTGTTTTTTCCGGTTCTTTTTTTTCTAATTACGATATGATGTTCATATCGCGATGTTATATTTGAAAGATGCTTTTTGTTAGATATATTTGAACGACACGTTTTATTGCATCAGATTCAATGAAAATTTACAGGTTTCTTTCAAATTGTTGTAAAATGACCGATGCAACTAGCAACATAAGTGACCTTAATGTTCAGATGTTATCGTCATAAACAGCCAGATTTGAAGGGTATTAGTTTTGGCTCTTGATTTTTTGCTGCCTGTAAGCGGAATCGATAGTATTAAATAAAATAATAAGGGAAAGTTCCCGGTTATGGCATATCTGTTATTTCTGGCGTGTTGCACGCTTTATAGCATTTTTGACAAAGTTAGTATTACTATCATTATCGCTGGATGCTCCGTTCAAACATTTTTGGGTTCAATCAAAATGCGCTCCAAGTCCGCAGACTCTGTCTTTCTGGTGTTTAATGACAGATATCGCCAAACTTACTCACCTGCAATATACTGCTCATGATCACATATTTGTCATATATTTGGGATTATTAATTTTTATGGAAATGATTTGTGATCATGGACAGTAGAACTTACTGCAGTTTGGCTGAATTTTCTATTGAATACTCATTAGCTCTGAGATACTTACTATATCTGAAATTTTAAGCAGAATAATATTTTTTCTAAATTGCCTATTGTAAACGAAATTGTAAACTTTTGGCTGGTTAGTGAATATAAACAGTGTAGAGTTTTAAAATATTATTTTTGTGCTCTATATTAATAGCGTCTAAACCATTGGTTTTGCGGTTAGTTCGGAAAATTTTCGTTATTTCCAAACGCGTTTTTTCGATTCCAAACAAATTCAAATAGAGACTTACTCTATTCAGTAAATTTGTAGCTAATTGTAATACCAACAAAGGAATTTGTTGAGAACACTTGTAAAGTCATGAAGAGCCTGATCATGTTATATTGATGTCGAGATTCCATGTATGAATAAATGTTGGGTTAACCAAATCGGTTATAATATTGTAATGATTTAATCACTGAGTAGCGTAATGTATTGTTTGATTAGAAGCACAAGTTACAGTTTTCTAGCTCCCACTCCCCCAGACCGCCAAAGCTTTGGGTTTTTTTATGACAAAGTTATGATTTTTTCAATATTCAAACCGCAAGTCAATATATTAATGTGATGTTATGTAATATATTTTTGCATTTGCGAAATTGTTAATTACAAATACCTTCAAACTGATCTAATTGTACTTTGAGGAATCTAATTTTTCGAATTTGTCCAGTATTCATTTTGTTAACATCTAATTTTATCAGATTGTCATATCACAAAATAATTAGTCTACAGCATCGAAATAGCAGGTCTAGGTCGTATTTAATATTCCAAATAACAATTGGCTTATTAAATAGAATTGGTCAGTAAAATGATTTTAAGGAAACATGATTTTGTGAGGCTAAAAAAGTCACCTTTCTCCTAACGTTACTAGAGGCAAACACTGATTGTCTACCTTTTGAGATACTGCGCGCCATTTGTGGAATTCTGCAGAAACGGTTAGAGATACGATCAAACCGACTAAAAATTCACCCTTTAGGGTAACAAAATTGCCTATTCACCCTGAAAAAAATCACATAATTTTTTTTTTTGTTGGTCGTTATTGGGATTCAATCGTTCACACCTTTATAATTTTAGCGCGAACATAGCGTTGCTGTCTCTAATATGTACCGTTCGAACCGTTCTGTCCCGCCCCAACGCCCCGTTACCCAACCTTTAACTTATAGGGTAATGAGCTTATTTTCACCATGTTTCTATTTGCCATCTTTGTACAACGCATTGAGCGACAATTGAGGCACTAAATTCGAATTTTCGTTGCGCTCAAACACGAGCATTTCATTGTTTTCAGGACATTTGTGTTATTAGATTGATTCTAATCAACGAAGCAAAGCTCTTAATGCCAATTCATACGAATTCCATCGATTGTAGGCCGAGTAATTAATGAATTAGTGAGATACCTTCCCTAATAGGGTGAAAATAGGCAATTTACCCTATGTAAAAGTAATGGTAGTGGGCCTTCTTGTAGATGAATATACTGGATATATTTTTTTCCTAGAATTCATTTTACATTCAATATGTTGAACACCCAGAATTGGAACCTGAAATCGCAACGAAAGACGTTGTAACAATGGGAAAAATTGACAAGTGCTCTAAGCATCAAATGCTCGAGAAAACATGAAAACCGAGTGACTGTCAATCGAGCCAGTAAGACACAAAACTATTCTGAAAGAACAACATTGCTGCATTGCCTTACAAGTTGTAAGTTACAATATTACATCATCACAATGTGTTAGGAAGTTGATAGAACTGCTGATCATCGGCAATTGTCGCGTCTTCGCGTTTGAATAACTAGATACTTCAATGGTTATCAAAGTTGCTAAACTTTCGTATTCTTTAGTTGCTATTACCATTCAGCTCTCCCTTGCCGAACACCTGAAATGAATTAATGATAAAATAGTTTCATACTTTACTTGATGTGCTATATCGTGTCGATTTCGAAATGTATATATAGTTTAGTTAGTAACGTTATAGCAGATCAACTCAAAGGTCGTGAGTTCAAATCTATGTTGTTTTCTCTCGTTTTTTATATTGCGATTTTTTTAAAAGCTAAAATAGCTCAAGCCAGTTTACTGTGTACTCCTTTTTTATGTGTTCATTACAGCAAATTAAGTTTTCAAGTGCCGCCCACGCATCATTGTGCAGTCTATTTTTTCTTTGGACGGTCTTAATCCTCAAAAAGGCAAGCTAAAATCGTGGCTTCAACAAGTATTGCTCCTAAGACCCGGTGATATTAAGTCTTTTTTGGCTTTCTATCAGTGAGAGAATTGAAAGCCCGAAAAAGCTCCATCATTTCTGTTCATAATTACAAGTTTATTCAAATTAGAGGATAATTATTGTAACCAGCCGTGCCTCTGAGACCACTTGCCTTTCTGAGGGGGAAAGAATATTAGTAATACATATATTTTAAACATGGTATACAACACATAAATGATCTGATAGAACGTTTGACAGATGAGTAATTATTGTATTCATCATTAAAGTTGTTTTGAAAAAGGGATATGTTTAAATCAGTGTATCAGTGATTATGCAATGAGAGCAGATGCTTGCCTTAAGAGACATGATCTTCTACAATTAACAAAAAAATCAAAGCTTTTTGAGCGATTTAGTGGAGGGGCTAAGACATGGTCTTTATTAATCACATAATAAAGGTTCAAGTAAATTTTATTAATACCTCGGCATGCAAGAAATGGATTGCGTTAAAATCGTTATCAATATGATGACTTCATTCGTCAGTACAGTATTAAAATTCGCACAAAAACGGGTGTTACACGCAAGCCAATGATTAAATTTCATAAGCATTTATAGTATGTTTATAAAAGAGCACGACAAACCTACATGATGGTTGAATCAGTTTATTTGTACCCTGCGTGTTTGGCTAGCGTATCATCTACTGCCCCCACAAACATTCAAACTATTCACTATGAACACCATAAAAGCACCTAACAAGAATTCTTTTTAATCAGTTTGATTTTTCATTGCGCCTGAGCTAGAAAATATACTAGCTTCCCACAGAAATACGCCATATGCACCTTGGAGAGCTTGGAAGCGCCCTACGAGTTAGGATAGACTATCCACAACCATCTCACGAGCTCAAATACTCATACCAACGCCCCAAAGAGATACAGTATATGCGCCCCAGAAAATCTGAAAGCACCCGGCAAGTTAGGATATACTATTCGCATAACGCCCCATGAGCATACTACCTACCCGTTAGCCCAACATACTCATACTACTGACCCATAGAGCCTAAAAACGCCCTGTAACTTAGGATAGATTATTACCGCCTCATAACGTTAAATACTCATTTATATGCGCCCCAAAGATACTGAAACCGGTTGAAAGCGCCTTGTAAGTTTGGAATGTTTATTGCCCACCTATCTAATTGCCAGGCGAGCCATGGGAATATCATACTAGCTCTCCAGCGAGTGTGGAAGTGCTCTGCAATATATGGGAACATCATACTAGCGCCCAATACAGTCTCGGAGTGCCGTGCGAACTATGAAAATATCGGACTTGCGCCCTAGGTAGTTTAAGAGAGCCCTGCGACCTATGCGAATATCAAACTGGTGCCCGAGAGACTCTGAGAGCGCCCTGCGAGCAATGTGAATATCATGCTGGCGCCCATAGAGTCATACTAGCGCCCTGTGAGCTATGAGAAGCACCCCAGCGACTGCGGAAGCTTTCTCCGAGCTATGGGAATATCATACTAGTACTCCAGAGAATCTTAAGCGCCCTACAAACTATGAGAATATTTGTCTAGCGCCCTAGCGAGTTTGAGAGCGCCCTGCGAACTATGTGAATATCGTAAAAGCACTCGAGAGAATCTAAGAGCGCCCTGCAATCCATGAGAATATTAAACTAGCTCCCCAGAGAATTTGTAAGCGCCCTGTAAACTAAGAGAACATCAGACTAGTAACCTAGAGAGTTTGAATGCGCCCTGCGAGCTATGGGAATATCACACTAGCGTCCCAGAGAATCGAAGAGCGCCCTGCGAGATATGTGAATATCATACTAGCGCCCCATAGAGTCTCGGAGCGCCGTGCGAACTATGAGAATATCGGACTTACGCCCTAGGGAGTTGAAGAGAGCCCTGCGACCTATGCGAATATTAAACTGGTGCCCGATAGGCTCTGAGAGCGCCCTGCGAGCAATGTGAATATCATGCTGGCGCCTCATAGGGTCATATTAGCACCATAGGGAGCTTTAGAGCGCCCTGTGAGCTATGAGAAGCACCCCAGCGAGTGCGAAAGCGCTCTACAAGCTATGAAATATCATATTAACGCTCTAGAGAATTTTAGAGCGCCCTGCGAACTATGAGAATAACAGACTAGCGCCCCAGCGAGTTTGAAAGCGCCCTGCGAACTACGTGAATATCGTAAAAGCATTTGAGAGAATCTTAGAGCGCCCTGCAAACGATGAGAATATAAGACTAGTCCCCTAGAGAGTTTCAGATTTCCCTGCGAGCTATGGCTCAAGAGAGTCTGAGAGCGCCCAGTGAGCCATGTGAATATCATTATAACGCCCCATAGAGCCAAATTAGCGCCCTGCGAGCTATCAGAATACCATACTAGAGCTCCAGCGAGTGTGGAAGCGCTCTCCGAGCTATGGGAATATTATACTAGCGCTCCAGAGAATCTTAGAGCGCCCTACAAACTATGAGAATATTAGACTAGTGCCCTAGCGAGTTTGAGAGCGCCCTGCGAACTATGTGAATATCGTAAAAGCGCTCGAGAGAATCTAAGAGCGCTCTGCAATCTATGAGAATATTAGACTAGCGCCCCAGAGAATTTGTAAGCGCCCGGCAAATTAAGATAACATCAGACAAGTAACCTAGAGAGATTTGTGAATATCATACTAGCGCCCTGAAGCGCTTGAGAGCGCCCTGTTAGCTATGATACTACGTATCATACTGGGGCCCTAGCGAGCATGGAAGCACTCTTCGAACTATGGGAATATGATACTGGTACCCCAGAGCACCTGAGAGCATCCTACGAACTATGGGAATGTCAGATTAGTGCCCTAGCGAGTTTGGGAGCTCCCTGCGAGCTATGGAAATATTATACTGGCGCCAGAGAGAATATGAGAGCGCCATGCGAGCGATGAGAATATAAGGCTAACCTAGAGAGTTTGAGAGCGCCCAGCGTGCTATGGGAATGTTATGCTGGCGCTCGAGAGAATCTAAGAGCGCTCTACGAACTATGTGAATGTCATACTTGCGCCCTATAGAGTCATACTAGCGCCCTAGAGAGCCTGAGAGCGTCCAGCGAGCTATGAGAATATCATTATAACAACCCAGCGTCGAAGCGCTCTCCAAGCTATGTGGATCTCACAATAGCACCCCATAGGGTCTCGGAGCGTACAGCGGGCTATGAGAATATCAGATTAGCGCCAATGTGAGTTTAAAGTACCCGGCGAGCTATGGGAATATCACACTGGCGCCCCAGAGAATCTGAGTGCGCCCTGCAAACTATGAGAATATTAGACTACCCTACAGAGGTTGAGAGCGCCCTGCGAGCTCTGGGAATATCATGCTGGCGCTCTAGAGAATCTGAGAGCGCCTCGCGCGCTATGTGAATATCATACTAGCGCCCCATAGTCATACTAGCGCCCCATAGTCATACTAGCGCCCTAGAGAGCTTGAAATCGATTTGCGAGCTATGAGAATATTATACTAGCGCCCTAATGAGCATGGAAGCGCTCTCCGAGCTATGAGAATATCATACGAGCGGCCCAGAGAGTCTAAAAGCGCCCTACGAACAATGAAAATATCAAACTAGCCCCTAGTGAGTTCGAGAGTGCCCTACGAGCTATGGGAATATCATGCTGGCGCTCGAGAGAATCTGAGAGCGCCATGCTATGCTGGCTGCGAGATATGTGAATATCATTCTAGCACCCCATATAGCCATACTGGCGCCCTGCAAGCTATGAGAATACCATACTAGCACGACAGCGAGTGTGAAAGCGCTCTCCGCTATGGGAATATCATACTGGCGCCCTGCGAACTATGAAAATATCGGACTACCGCATGAAGAGTTTGGGCGCGTTCTGCGAGCTATTGGAATATCGTACTGACGCTCGAGAGAATCTGAGAGCGCCCTGCGAGCTATGGGAATACCATATTAGCTTCCCATACAGTTATACTAGCGCCCTAGAGAGCTATGAGAATATCGAACTAGCACCCTAGTGAGTTTGAGAGTGTTTATGCTAGCGCTCCAGAGAATTCGTGAGCGCCCTGCAAACTAAGAGAATATCGAACTAGCGGCTAAGAGAGTTCGAGAGCGTCCTGCGAGCTATGGGAATATCATGTTGGCGCTCGAGAGAATCTGAGAGCGCCTCGCGAGCTATGTTAATATTTTATTAGCGCCCCATAGTCATACTAGCGCCCTAGAAAGCTTGAAATCGATCTGCGAGCTATGAGAATATTATACTAGCGCCCCAGTGACCAAGGAGGCGCTCTCCGAGCTATGGGAGTATCATACTAGCGCCCCAGAGAGTCCGAAAGCGAGCTATGGGAATATCATACCGGCGCCAGAGAGAATCTGAGAGCGCCCTGCGGACGATGAGATGCTTAGTAACCGCATACTTTACTCGTCACTGCGACAGGCTGAGATACGGAAGTTGAGTATTTGCGGTTGTCCTCAGGGCGGCGTTCTGTCACCTTTGTTATGGAACTTAGTAGCTGACGGCTTGTTGAAGAAACTCAATGAGCTTGGATTTACAACCTACGGGTTTGCTGACGATTACCAAATACTAATTACTGGATTTTGCACCGGAACAATCTTTGACTTGATGCAACAGGCATTAAGAGCTGTCGAACAGTGGTGTCGACAAGTTAAACTATCAGTTAACCCAAGCAAAACTTCAATGGTTCTTTTCACGAAGAAGCGAATAACAACCGGGGTTCGTCCCTTGCAGTTCTTTGATTCTGAGCTGCTGTGTGCAGATCAAGTCAAATACGTTGGGGTCATATTGGATTCCAAACTGAATTGGTCTGCTCACATTGAGTTCAGAGTCAAGAAAGCGTGCATGGCCTTCGGGCAGTGCAGACGAACTTTTGGAAAGACCTGGGGTCTCAAACCTAAATACATCTATTGGATTTACACGACAATTGTACGTCCAATACTGTCATACGGATGCCTTGTGTGGTGGCAGAGGGGAGAGGTGGTGACAGTCCAGTCAAAGCTAAACCATCTGCAAAGAATGGCGCTCATGGCGTTGACTGGTGCTTTCACCACGACTCCGACTGCTGCTCTTGAGGCACTTCTAAATATCAAACCATTACACATACACTTAAAACAAGAAGCACTATCATGTGCATACAGACTGCAGGTTACTGGGCTTTGGAACAGTAATCATGTTGATCTTGCTACCAGTCATACACGATTGTGGTCACAAATGGTTACATGGGGTGAAGATATTCTTGCTCCCAGCGATAATACACTCACTTGTAGTTTTCCTTACAGGACATTCCATGTTAAGATTCCCTCTCGAGAGGAGTGGTTGTCTGGCTTTATGGAAAGACAACAACAAACGCATGTGGTTTGTTACACTGACGGTTCTCTGATGGAGGGACGTGCTGGTGCTGGTGTCTACTGTCGTGAAATGAGACTGGAACAATCTCACTCACTAGGTAGATACTGTACTGTATTCCAAGCAGAAATCTTTGCGATTATGTGCGGGGTGCAATCGGCCCTTCAACTGAGTTTGTCCGGCAGAGTTATAAACTTCTGCTCCGATAGTCAGGCTGCAATCAAGGCCCTTAGCTCAGACAAATCCCGGTCCAAGCTAGTGATCGCGTGCCGAACCCAAATCGAAGAACTAAGCATTGTCAACACTATCTACCTTGTCTGGGTGCCCGGACATTGCGGTATTACTGGAAATGAATGGGCTGACGAATTGGCCAGGGCAGGTTCAGCGATTGACTTCGTTGGTCCTGAGCCCGCGCTGCCAATTTCGACAAGTTGGATAAGGGAAAAAATACGGTCCTGGGCTTCGTCCGAACACCGCAATTATTGGAGAAATCTACAAACGTGTCGCCAAACAAAGGCGTTTCTAGAACAACCATGCCCAGTGGTTTCGAAAAATCTCTTACATTTTTCGAAGCTCCACTGCGGCATGCTGACCAGGGCTTTAACCGGCCACTGCAAACTCAATTATCACATGGCAACTATTCAGTGCGCTGAGTCTTTTTCATGTGATCTTTGTGAATCCGACTACGGAACCTCATATCATCTGATATGCAACTGCCCAGCGCTAGCGCAATTGCGATTACGAGTCTTCAGCCGTCCTTATATAGACGAAACCATGTTTGGTCGACTGAAACTCAGAGACATACTAAAGTTTCTTATCCAATGTGGTAAAGAGCTTTAGGCTTATACGCAGGCAAGTTGAACTACTTGTGAGTTTAACTTACCTGTTGTTTATTTTTTGTTTTGTGCTGTTATTTTTCCCACCCTTCCAAGTCTACTTCCCCACACCTCCTTGTCCTTTCCTTCCGCTCAGGAAATGATGAAAACACACGGCAAGGCACAAATCCCCGACTATGTACGGGGAACGTGCCATTTGAGCCAATATATTCTGATTCCTGATTCCTGAAGAGAGTTCGAGAGCGTCCTGCGAGCTATGGGAATATCATGTTGGCGCTCGAGAGAATCTGAGAGCGCCTCGCGAGCTATGTTAATATTTTATTAGCGCCCCATAGTCATACTAGCGCCCTAGAGAGCTTGAAATCGATCTGCGAGCTATGAGAATATTATACTAGCGCCCCAGTGACCAAGGAGGCGCTCTCCGAGCTATGGGAGTATCATACTAGCGCCCCAGAGAGTCCGAAAGCGAGCTATGGGAATATCATACCGGCGCCAGAGAGAATCTGAGAGCGCCCTGCGGACGATGAGAGTTTCATAATATCCTAGAGAGTTTGAGAGCGCTCTGCGAGGAATATCATGCTGGTGCTCAAGGGATTCTGAAAGCGCCCTGCGAGCTCTGTGAATATCATACTAGCGCCCTGAAGAGCTTGAGAGCGCCTTGTGAGCTATGATATTATATATCATACTGGGGCCCTAGCGAGTATGAAAGCATTCTCCGAGCTATGGGAACATCATACTGGCACCCCAGAGAATCTGAGAGCGCCCTACGAACTGTGGGAATGTCATATTAGCACCCTGCGAGCTATGGAAATATCATACTGGCGCCAGAGAGAATCTGAGAGCGCCCTGCGAGCGATGAGAATATAAGGCTACCCAAGAGAGTTTGAGAGCGCCCAGCGTGCTATGGGACTGTTATGCTGGCTCTCTAGAGACTCTGAGAGCGCCCTACGAGCTATGTGAATACAATACTTGCGCCCCATAGAGTCATACTAGCGCCCTGGAGAGACTGAGAGCGCCCAGCGAGCTGTGAGAATATCATAATAGCACCCCAGCGAGTGTGGAAGCGCTCTCCGAGCTATGTTGATATCACCATAGCACCCCATAAGGTCTCGGAGCGCCCTGCGAGCTTTGAAAATGACAAACTAGTGCCCCTGCGAGTTTGAGAGCACCCTGCGAATATCATACTGGCGCCCCATAGAGTCATATTCGCACCCTGTGAGCTGTGAAAAGCGCCCCAGCGAGTGCGGAAGTGCTCTCCGAGCTATGGGAATATTATACCAGCACTCCAGAGAATCTTAGAGCGCCCTACGAACTATGAGAATATTAGACTAGCGCCCTAGCGAGTTTGAGAGCGCCCTGCGAACTATGTGAATATCGTAAAAGCACTCGAGAGAATCTAAGAGCGCCCTGCAATCTATGAGAATATTAGACTAGCACCGCAGAGAATTTTTAAGCGCCCGGCAAATTAAGATAACATCAGACTAGTAACCTAGAGAGTTTTGTGAATATCATACTAGCGCCCTGCGAGCTTTGAAAATGACAAACTAGTGCCCCTGCGAGTCTGAGAGCACCCTGTGAGCTATCGGAATATCATACTAGCGTCCTACGAGTTTTGCAAATATCATATTGGCGTCCCAGAGAGTGTGGAAGCGCCCTGCGAGCGATGGGAACATCAGACTATCGTCCGAGAGAATCTGAGAGCGCCTTGCGTGTCTTGTAAGTATCAAACTATTGTTAAAACACTCTGCGAGATGTGGGAATATCATACTAGTGCTTTCAAGTATCTGAGAGTATCCTGCGAGCTATGAGCATATCATACTAGTGCCCCATGCAGTCTGGGATCGCCATGTGAGTTATGAAAATATCATACTAGCGCGGCAGGGAGTTTGACAATACCCTACGAGTTTGAATAGATTCACAAAATTCCAATTAGCTGGATGTTTTTTTCACGAGCATAGGGATCATTAAATTTGCCTTCCAGAATGATAAGGCCAACGGAATTTTTTTTTGGTCCAAAAAAAATTTTTTTTTTCGGTTCCAGGAGCTGGTTAGTCGCCGACTAACCGTGACTAACCGCAACTACAGCACTGTTAAAAATAACGGATCAAAGACCAAAAATATCCACAAATTAGATCCAGGAAAAGAAGTTTCCCAAAGTACCCACTCTCGATGGGGGATGCAACTACAATGTGTGTTCTAACTTATCGTTGTCCAAATCTGGATATACTGAGTAGTTTGAACCATTTCTTTTTCACAGTATTGGTCTGTGTAGGACTTATTTATCCATATTTCCTGCACGATAATTCCGAACGAAACAATATGAAAGCTATAAGGATGAATGGAAAGAAACTGCATTGCAATCAACTGAATGCACGGCTTTCATGCTGTCGACATAGCCTAGACATTTCACACTATTTTCTTCAATGCAAATAAAAACTAATATCTACCTGTCTCATTCACGAATCGCATTCTCCCTGTCGTTCTCTGTTCAAGGGGCTTGAAAGCACATGTGACCTTGTCTCACTTTACTATTTTCAATTGCGCGTAATACTGGACCAGTAAATTCTATTCTGTACATAAATCTTTTTTTCGGGAATATGTGACCAAAAAGTAAACTTCGAATTCCAAAGCAAATTGAACGTTCCAGATTCCTGATAACTAATTAAGGTCCAACAATAAAGTAGAAACACCAGATAATCTTAAAACGACGCCGTCAAGTAAAGAAGCATGAAAACAAAAAGAATAAAACCAAAAAAAATATGAAGCCCTAAAAAGTCCATTGCATTTTTATTAGCCTTTTCTCAGAAGAAGGGATTTTCAAAAACATTTCAAAACTTTCTGATGCAATGGTTCTCAAATTCGCAGAATCCGGTTTATTCATTTTCTATATTCAAAAATGTTTTAGCTTCAAATATATCACCATTTCTATTAAATTAATTATTTCATTCAGCATCTTTTTATTCGTTTTGTTTATCTGCGTTCATTTTACTTATTTTATTCGTTTCGTTCTTTGGAATCACTCTGATCAGTTTATTCTTTTTGTGAATTTTATTCATATAATTCATTTAACTTATTTTATTCATTGTTTTCATTGTATGCATTTTATTCATTTTATCTAGTTTATTCATTTTGTTCAGTTTCTTCATTTTAATGATCTGACTACATATTCAGTTTTAATAATTTCATCCAAATAATTTATTTGATTCAATTTATTTCTTTATATTAATTTATAACCTTTTACCATTGTTTAATTTTCCATTTAAATCTGCTCATTTTCTTCTTTTTATTTCTTCTTTTTTATTCATTTTATCACTTCAGTTCATTTTGTTTATTAGAGTCGTTTGTTTTATTTATTC
>NW_026683561.1:0-36000 GCF_030247195.1 Topomyia yanbarensis | reverse complement strand
GTTTGATCGGAAGAACGATTTAAAAATGTTTTTGGTTGCCTTCTCTACTTACGTGCGCGTGGGACCAAGATACACACTAAAGAGCCTCTTTATTTCTACTCTTTGTGGCGTGCAGCCATGGAGTAGAATACACGTGTGGGAGCAACACGCATCGGAGTGAAGAGGTTTATTGTGAAAGAGAAGAGCGGTGGTTCGCATGAAAAGTGCAAAGAGCGTTTGTTATTCTTCTTTTTATTTGCTCTGAGGTGCATAACATCCCTGGTTCGAACTCCAAACTTCGAATTCCAAACTCCAAAATCCAAACTTCACACTCCAGACTTCACACTCCGAATTCCAAATAATGATAAAATGAATTAATGAATGGAATGATAGGTGGTAGATGATAGTGACCATTTAGTATTTCTCTTCGCACCCGAAAATGAACCTGTAAAGTAAAATACAGTTAGTGATTCCAAAAACGGCGATGAACAGTAATGAATAAGCTCGAAGGTGCAACATTCACTAGAATCTAATCGCTGTATCGATTGGAAGAAATGCCCCAGCATCGTCAAATCGTGGCGAAAAAATGCTACAGCATCAAATCACCAGCTGGGCTGAGCAGCAACACAACAACTGCGAGGGAGGCGATCCGCGTAGACCAGTTCGGTAAAACCTCACAATTCATGGCCATAAATCAAAACCCCGCTTGTTCAGACAAAATATTGCACTCCGGGCGCACTCGGTATCACCCGACAGGGACTCGCGGCCCTACTGGCGAAAGTGAGAAGAAAAAAAACACTCTCCAACGGAAGAAGGTTAAGGGGCAAGTCTGTTCGTCCGTCCGTCCGTCCGTCCGCCCGCCTGTCCGTCCCTTCGGAAGTCTAAGAAAGTCGATCCTTTTTCGTCGGATGATACAACCTGGGACGGTAAGGGTGTGCGTTCCTCGCTGCCGTGAACCGACCTGGCCGAGGCCAGTCCAACCGAATGACTCTAGCTGGAGCAATAGCGAGCCAGAATCATAAATCAGATTCCGGTTTGCTCCAAGCTGCCGAACCGGAGCCGTTCCGTACCAGCCGGAAGAAGGGGAACGGTTTGTTGCGGTTGTTTGCCCTTTCTTTTATTATTTGCGGACCCGACCGTAGTCGGCGGATACCGCAAAAGAATTAGAAGAACTTTGCACCCGCCAGGGTCGGCAGTTTCGTGGTTTGGCGCAAGTTGCTTCCTTGGTTCGGAAGCGGGAACTGAGTTATTGTTTTGTTTTTCAAACGGCGTCTGCTTTGGGACCGGGGAAACCGGAAATCGAAGATTTCACAAAAAAATGCTCTAAATATTCTATCAGTTTGTAAGTAACGCTAGAAACGATTGTTCGAGCTTCGAACTGATGAAAAGTTGACTACTTCATTCAAGTTAATTGCATTTGCCTCTTTCGGGGAGACCAGCATCATATTTTATCACCATCAATTCCTCCGTCCCGATAGTAACTCTTTTCCTCTGATTCCGAAGCGAATGAACCGAGTGGCAGCTCCGAAAATCCTGTCGAATAAGATAAATGTTTTTTAAAGTGCACAACTTCCTTGATCCGCCCGACGCCACATACGGAGAATCAATGGATCGGCACTCGGCGGAAGCCACTCGCTGGCAGTTTGATGAAGCGGGCAGATTGTACCCGTGCCCGTGCCGTTCGATGCAGGCTGCTGTCGGCAAAGCCAACACTTCAATCAATTTTGATTTGATTGTGAAAAATGATCTCTCACGGGCGACGGCCCGTTTTTGTTAGGATGCACTGAACTCAGTTGTAAGGTTTCTGGGAGACTGATATCGGGATGAGAGATGCAAAGATCGAATGAGTAAGAATGAAGTAAGTAATTTCAATGATAGAAAAGTTCCACTCTTGAGGTCAGTAGCCCGTACAAGCTCTCATTTTTTCAATAGCATTGTTGTTCCATTTCACTACGAGTATGAACAAGTATCAACAAAAAATGAAACAAATTCAGATGACCTATTACCAATCATTTGATTACAAACTAGTTGGATTGTATTTTCTGTATTCAATTATATTCAACTAAATAAAGTGATGATGTAAATTGATGGCATTTTTCTGCTGGGAAATGGATCGAAAAGCGAAATATTTATGTTACAATCGAAACAATTTTCATATTTTTTCAAACAGATCAATTCAGTAAAAAAAAAAAGAAAAAAACACTCCGGTCTATAGTTGAAATAGCTGGTTGACCCTCCGCAATTACATCCTCTACCCATCTTGGTCAGTCGTCCCGGAACGTAACGAGTATCACAAAACTGCAAAACTCTGGAGGGTGTCGACACAGGGCAGCAGCAAAGTGGGCATCGTGTCATCGTTCAACAACGTTCAACCAAAAAAAAAAATAAGCGGAACAGAACACGACATATGTGGACATGTTTCTGAGGTCGGCTAGCAACCCGACGCGGGCGACAAACAGAGCCTGGTATGGACCGGCCCGGCCCGACTCGTCCTGGCCCAGCCTGGTCGCCGAATCGCGCGCTGGTCAACGAGCTGGGGGGAAAAAAGAGATGATAAACATTTCAATTCATGTTTTAATTACTTCAAATGTTCGCGTCATAAAAATGATACGATAACTTTGGGGAGCGCTTGTTCGGTTGTGCGCGGGGACTACAGCAGGATATGTCCACAGAACTCCACCCTCCCCGACCGCCCCCATTCCCCAGCTCTTGGTTGCTACTGTCAAGGGGCCTAGTCGAGCTAACGAGGGCGACTGATGATGAGTGTGAAATAAACTGCGAGCCGAAATGAACAGCTGCCGGGGAATGTTTGCTCGGACGATTCAGGGATGGCGCTGGGTTTGCTTTTACTAACCAGTTTGGGTAGAAGTCTGTTCGTTCGAGTGCTGGAGTGGAACGAGACCAAATTCAACCATGCGGTAAATGATTACAAGTCATGCGGTGGAGTTTTTTTTTGGGATGGTCAAACGATGTGGACAATTTTTCTAGCGGGCAAGTGGACAATTTGGAGAACATGCTTAGCTAGTTGAAGCAGTGGTTGGGTGCCAAAATTACTACATTTCTCGTTTATTTAGTTTATGAAACATCATACCGACTTTTACCAGGGATGCGTTTTCAATCAAAAATGCAACAATAGAAAATCCAATTATCACCAGATTGCGAAGGGCTATTTGGAAAATGTGTCCCAAAAACGTCACAGACTTTTTGTGAAAGTTTTAAACGAATTTTCATCAAATGTTAACAAAATGTATAAAAATTAATGCTACCGTAAGGGACTCAATCACCGCGCTCTTAATAAGGTTTCAAGTTTAAAGTTATTGGGAAAAAATATCATTAATTTCATTCTGAATTACCAATTCGTCATCGAATAGACAAATCAATTCCCTTTCAGGAAAAAAATATTATTATAAAACACAAAGTATTATTTCATTGTAAGATATAAAAAAAGCCAAGCTAGAACAGGGGTTCGTTCATTGCGCAGTAAGGATGCCATTCACCGCTCACGGTTATGATAGTTTTCGTATAAACTTAGTTCGTTCGAAATAAAGAAAATCCGTCACTATATAACTAAATATCTTTATTTATCATTAGGTAATATCAATATATGTTATTTTCTAAAGTCTGGCTCGCGTGTTACGTCTTTTTTGCTGTTTTGTTTGGGCTTTGCGTTACTTCAACTCTCTCTTTCTTTCCTTTTCCTGATTCAACTCTTCCTTCCTCTTCGCTATTAGTTCTCTTTTCTTCTTTTCTAGTTTTTGCTTCGGTTTATAGTTTTTGCTGCAGTTTTCTGTTTAAAAAATCCATGAAACCCTGGCTGGTAGCAACAGTCAGAGAACGCTCGATAGCTTTCTTTACTTTTTTGTATTTAATCCAACTAAGGGTTTGAACACATCCATAAAATGATCCGCGTTATCATCTTCAACCAAATCAGTCGGGAGCTCACCGATATCCACCAAATCGTCTGGATCCTCCGGGATCACGTTTTCTGCGTTCCAGGACGTTTCTAAATGATTGGAACAGTCATTTTCATTCATAGTACATTCTGTTTCCTCCATCGCTGAATCCTCAAATCCATGAAACTCGCTGCTGACAATGCTGTTTGTTTCGGCTGATCCAGTTTTTGCCCAGCCACACTTCAAACTGTTCCAACTTTCGAAATTCTGCCAGTTGCTGAGGTGACAAGCATTGTTCAAATGAAGCTAGAAAATTGTCTTCTTGAACTGGTTTCGCTACTGTCGTAAGAACTGGGTTGGTCAAGTCTTGTGACGGGAGGCTGGCGAAATTCACAGCATTCGGGCTCCGGGTTGAATTCGGGAATAGACAAATAAGAACTATTTGATGATTCTTGCAGAACTCTGTAACAGCTAGGGTCGTACGTGACTTGTGGCCATCCACAAATAAAATAATCGGTAAATCAATATTATTCTTCGTAAGCCATGGTTGGGATACGTTCTCTACAAATTCAAAAAATGCCCCTCCGGTCATCCAAACTTTTCCCAATAGTCCAATCTTTGGGTGCACTCCGGATGACATCAGCGGGGAGCTGGCTTTTGTAAGGAAACAATACTAAAAGAGGAAGCAACGTTCCAGTTGTAAAAAGTGCTGTGTAACTTTCTTTGTCACTATTTCCAAATACGGAGTGAACCTGCTTAGAATCCTTCGAAGACAAGCATTTCCTCTTACGCACGAGTTCAAACATCGATTCATCTAGACTGTAGTTTCTAGCAGGATCTTTGAGCACTTGATCCAGCTGTTCTTCCTTCAGAAAAGAAATAACTTCGTCGAACTATTTCCTTATCCCTTTTTCGGTAATTGTTGCTCGGTACCGAGCAAGAGTATTCGCTTTGCGACGGGATAAATCTGGATGACGCTTCATGAAAAGCTTAACTCACTTTTTTTCCTGAGGAGAGAGAAACTCCGTTCTTGAATGGAGTTTCTCTCTTAGCTTTCCTTAAAAACTGAGCCACGCTCAAACGCAATTGTTTCAATGTGACCGGAAAACCGATCCGGGACAATACCTTGACCCATTCTACGATCCGAAGCTCTTCCTGAGATGTCAATACTGAAGGATGGCCAGGTTTGGAACTGGACGGATATTTATCCCGCAGCGTCGATTCTGGGATACAAAGGCTTTTTGCAGCATTCCGAATGAAACTTCCTCTGCGATACTGCTGAATGGCGCGATCCAAATCTATTTTCGTGTAACGAGCACTCAATTTTATCGATTCCATGCTGCGAAATATAAAAATAAACATTAAGATTCTTCGCATACAAGCAATACCGCATTACCGAATGGATACCCTCTGTTGTTTAGGGTCTAATTCACTGCGCAACAAATAATGTTGAAAAATAGTTTATTTTCATATTTATAACATGTAATTTTATGACAAATGATGAAGGCTTATTTAATTCTGGCGATTACTTCACATAGATGGTGTAAAACATATGCAAAATTGTGCTTTTTAATGAAAGTCGCTTAAACTAGTTTTTACTACAAGCAAATGCAGCGGGAATAATAATGGCTGAAATGACGTTTCTTCACATGATCAGCTGTATGTTTTACCTTTCTCAATAGAAAGGTATTGCAATTGCTCTGAAAACCGACTTTTTAACGGAGTCCCGGAGGGCCGAGTGACATATACCATTCGATTCAGTTCGTCGAGTTCGGCGAATGTCTGTGTGTATGTATGTGTGTATGTATGTATGTGTGTATGTGACCAAAAATGTCACTCATTTTTCTCAGAGATGGCTGAACCGATTTTGACAAACCTAGTCTCAAATGAAAGGTGCAACGTTCCCATAGGCTGCTATTGAATTTCAAATGGATCCGACTTCCAGTTCCGGAATTACAGGGTGATGAGTATGAACACGCAGAAAATGTCGATTTTAATAAATTCTGCAATGAATGTATAAAGGTGAAAATTTTTCCAAAATATGACCACAACTGCTTCGATTTGTAGTATTAGGTCACTAACATCCATTCAAAGTCTATTTGGCCACATTGGCCACCATCATCGGTTCCGAAAACCCCGGCGGAAGTATCTAAATTCAGAATAACAGTCACATCGGTTTCTCGGAGATGGCTAGACCTATTCAACTACATTTGGTCTCAAATGAAAGGTATTGCGTACCCGTAAATGGCTATTTAATTTCATCCTGATCCGACTTCTGGTTCCGGAGTTACAGGTTGTGGCGTGCGATCACATAGCAAATTGTGATTCAAACCGTAACTCCGATGAAAGCAAAATATATAAAAATTTCGCTAAAATGTCTCTAAAACGACTTCAATTTGCTGCTCTAGGTCACCGACGGCCAACCAAACTTTCGTTGACTACATTGACCACCATAGACGGTTCCGGGAGTTCCCGGGAAAAGCGGCCATCTTTCAAAATATACGAACTCACATCAGTTTCCCGGAAATGGTTGGGCCGATTTTCACAAACTTAGTTCCAAATGATAGCTACAATATCCCCACAGATGTCTATAAAATTTCGTACAGATCGCTTTTATGGGTCCGGAAATATAGACTAAACCGTCCGGTCACATATGAAATTCCCATATAAGCCGGAACTCTAAATTTTTTTTCAAAGGGGGGACTCCATGAAATTTCAGAAATCGAATTCGTATTTTTAATATGCATGAAATGCATCTTTAAAATGCATGAAACGTCGAGATTTTATATTATCTGGAAATTATTTTTTTTGTGAAGATCGACTTTTTGGGACTTTGCCGATTTCGCACCTTTTTCAGTTCAATATTACCGTAGCTGTTTTTTCTTTTTCAAAATTTTAGAACTCGAATAATGATTTATTTTCCTGTATATAGTTGTCATGTGATGTATAATAATAAAATGTAATATATGCATTTAAATGCTTTTAATGAATATAAACAACGCACACATACTCGTGATTCATGATTGAGAAAGGCACAATTGCACCGCTAGGTGGATTAAAATAGGTTTTTTTAATTCTAGCGTCTATATAAGACGTTTTAACTGATTCGATTTACATCAAGAGTATCATTAGTGTTGTTATTTATTTAAAAAAAATATTTGTTCAACGTCTTTATGAATCTGTTTTTGGGAATATATATCAGAAATGGAAAGTGCGCGGTGAAGGGAACTCCCACGGCGATTGGTTCCTTTACGGTATTTAGAACAACGATGGACTAAATATTCAACAATATCTGTGCGGCGGGCACAGCGTAGTTGGTAAATCGATTGCCTTGTATCCAGCTCACCTGGGTTCGAATCCCAACCCCACACATAGGGTTAAATATTTTTCTAAAGAAATTTTTCTAACCCGAAGAGGCGAATGATCTTAAGATTAAAACCTCTATAATCGAAAACAAATTTCTTTACAAAAGTTCAGTTTTCACTCAAGGCCCGAAAGGGATCAATAGAAGATAGCCCGATCAGAAATACATAACAAAAACATTTCAAAACTATATCTCGCGCTGTAACTTGTTATAATTTTCTGTTATTTTAACTACTAACGAGACCAGATTTATAACGCAGCGCACTACGAAAATTTCATTTTGTTATAATATTGTTATACCTTAGGATATATTGTAAGTTTGTATTGATAATTATTTAATATATATTGTGAAAAGATAACGGGGTTTTTATACGCATTTGAAGGATGCTCTAAATACAAACTTCAAATGGACTTTTCCTCATTGTATGTTTCATGTAGATCATTTAAATGAGATGAAAATGATAAAACAAAAAATAAAATAAATATTGAATAAAGTTCCAAAGATATGAAGTATGTTGGAAGCTCATTGGGGGTTCATCCCTATTCAGTTGTATAGCATAGCTCTTAGCATTGACTTGGTAGCCGAAACCAGGTTCCGATTTCGCTACATTTTTCATCGGCAAATTGAACTTCTGTACCTAAGGGACATCACTCGTAACCAGCTCTTGATTTGGAAACACTAGCAGCGTTTTACGTGACGAATGAATAAGTTATTTAAAGTCACACACAAGGCATCGTTTTCAAGTTATGCACATTCAATGTGGTGAAACGTAAAATATATGCTCAAACACAGTCTTTTGCGGTTCAGATTACATATTTATTTTTTTCAAAACCGTCATCTTTAGAAGTTTAATATTTTGATGAAGTTTAACAACATAATGCATCGCATCTTCTGATACGCTAGTTATCGCTATGTAAAAGATTAGAATAAACTGATGTTTTGTGTTTCGGATTCTCCTCGTTAGTTACTAACAGCTGACTGGACCGCCAGCTGGTCCGTAATGATGTCCCGGTAGTACATAAGTAGGTATGAAATCGGAATCAGAGACCGCAACCCCTAAATTTCAAGAGTGTTTCAGTTGCCATTTAGCATAAGTTGTCCATTATTGTGAATCTATCACTTTTAGCACTTTTAATATCAGATTCATAATTAGCGACCTCAGAAACCCCTGAATGATAGATTTAAGACAAATTGAACGACATCATCGACTTTTGGACGCATAACGGAAAAATTCCGCATAATGGCCATATCGTAATAAAATTACTTGAAGACTTCCTCTACTTCTCAATCATAAATCACATTTTGTAGGATCTCGATTTATCTTTTTATTGCGCCAAGAAAAAATCCTGATATATGTCTGTTTTTCGTGTTCTTCAATGATAACCCCTTATGAAGGTGTATATGCGGGTCATATAAAAGAGGTCCCGGCTTACCAGGACATTTGATGATCTTCCTCGGAAACGAAGCAAATCCTTTCACAGTGTCATAGTGTCACAAGGACCAAACAAAGTGATCAATGTTGTGCCCCACAGGATTTTCCAACTGCCAAGCGTTCTATAACGAGAAGTACTGAAAAATTCATTGGAGCATTTTATATTTCGTAAATGTCACCTTCTAATACGCCCATCTTACCTAAGGAGTCCGCCTCTTCATAATTCGAGATGGATTAATGATCCTTTCTGAAAGCAATCTGGTGAGATCTTTCAGGTAAAGCACATAAGAACACCCGTATTTTTTCTCGAATTTGTAATCAAAAGTTGCCATCATAGATTTCAAAATGGGTACGATAAACAATTTTTGTCATCTACAAACCACATCTTTTAAAATGGTAACCATATTGATGGTTTTCGCCGTTTTGTGGCTAGCGGAGGCCGTCATATATTTCGAATTTGAGTGAATCACCAATTTCCATCGCCTACTGACCTCTTCCAAATGACACACATTTTGATGATGATTTTCATTGCTTTGCAGTAGCTGGAAGCCGTTATCATGTATTTCGGAATGGCTTCAAAATAGAATTCGCATCAAATATTTATCACTTCCCCAGGAACGACACTCATACCCACTATTTCAATACGGTTTGCGTGAGGTGAAGCCGAAAACTGCGATTCTGAGAGTCAATTTAGTAACGATAGTCACTTGAATGTTATTTCATCCTTGAGTGCGTTGATTGGTAACTGAACCTGACTGCGACTCAAACGATGCACATTGGGGCTGTAAGCTACTTTTGTCGATAAGAACCCTCACTACTCTCGATATGCACCCTAATGGCTTAGTGTCTTCGGCAAGGTATCTCGGGTATAATTGGGACACAAATGTCAAATTTGCGACTTATGCTTTGAAGTTACTCTTGCCATTATGAACAGATGACCATCGCGAGTATTAAAGTGTGTAAAAATTATCGACCTATTCAAAGGCACTGTCTGAATTGACAGCTGATCATATCGAGATTTCAAAATGGCCGACAAACTTCAACCTTTATGTGAGGTATGCTAGTATGGTGACGGTAGTGTTAAACCATAAAGTAACCTGCTTCCTTGTTCGCTTTAGAAAAATCTTAAGAAAAATCCTTAACCCTATGTGCAGGGAACCAAACCCAGGTGAACTGCATGCAAGGCAACTACGCAATTCCCTCCCCCGTTAGTGTTTTAACGGGTGTTTGTTCAAATGTCTCTTCATGTATTAGACACTTATTTGTTGTAACATGGATGTCATTTCTCTGTACCTTAATGTATTTAGATTGTACTGCACAGCTGTACATAAAAATACTCCAAAAATAATTTTGATTATTTCTACAATCATAAGTCGCAGAGAAAAATGTTTTGTCGTTTTCTCATAAAATTTCGTTTTATATAAATTCTGAACACACTTACTCCATAACGTTGACGAAGAACGATAAATGTAGTGCATTTAGCATACATGCAGACCTCGACAATACATTATTATGGTTATTCTTCACAACGGCTAAACCAGTGGTCGAAACGTTGGGCAGTATAGAACAGTAGCGTCCCAGTCTAAGCGAGAACATAACCTGAAAGCTACTATTGCCGGCCACGACCATCTTTACCAGGGATAATAGAAAGGAAGTGTTGAAGTGGTTCTTACTTAACGGAAGGCCCTGACTCACGGATACTCCCGTTTAGTATTACAGATTGGGTAGTGAGTAGGTATTTAGTCAGAATTCACCTCAAGCAAACGATGCGACTGAGAATATAATTTTGTGTTGTAGAAGTTTACTTTTGTCTGAACAGTTCTATGTAATGTATTTAGACTACCAGAGGTCCGCCTTGATGTAAATCTTATTATGATGAGACGATGAGGCTTCGTCAGCATCTGGGTATACAGTTTCCGGGCCCGAACGTCGCTATTTGGAGCCTTCTGCACTTTATACGTATGCAGTCCCTCCTGGTCCTTGGCTCTGTGAACAGAAGACTTGGACAGATTCAACTTTTTAGCCACATCCCTGACCGAAGCATTGGGATTCCGCTTAAACACTTTCACTACCCTCTTGTGATTGTGATCACTAATCGAACGTCCATTCTGACCTCATTTCTCCTTCCGTTCGATGCTCCGAGTTTGGTAGTAACGTTCAATTACACGACTCACCGTTGACTGCACGATTCTGCATTGTTTTCCGATGTACCAGTGAGAGAGTTGAGGATTTTCCATGTGTTTGCGTAAAATATTTAAATTCGCGACGTTACTTTTCGTGTGACGCCAGTTAAAATATAGTGTAAATACACTATAAACTACTTCTACCAAGTGAAATTTTCTACAGCCTTTTTTCGGTGATGAAATTTGATGTGGGACACCCTTAAAATTGCATTAGTATCAACTTGAACTCCAAAAGCCGGCCATCGGGAGTATTATTACCAATTTAAATTTTATTAGTTCAAGAACACGTATATTGTAGGGAAACTAGATTAAAATTTTTCATTTCCCGTGATGATAAAACGTAATATGAACAAATAGTTATGGTAGCGTCTAGTATTGTATTGTAAGACAAGGAATTAATAACCCAAGGCACGGCTTTTTAGCAATAACGGAACTGGAAATTAACTTCAAAAATGCAGCCGTGCCGAATCTTCAGTTCATCATGATCCGTGATCATCGATACTAGTCAGATAGTCGGATTGGAACTGATTTTCGATCAACTATTCGTTTGTACGATAGTATTTTCACTTATTCTGTTAATATCGGCAGAAGACTGATAGCACCCAGTCGTCGCAGGTCAAAAGACCAAATGAGCATAAGCATGATGACCGTACAATTCCTAGTTGCTACTCCGTGATTGGCCAGAACAAGCGAAATTGCACAGAGAATCAACGAATGGGGCTTGGGGAGTAGCTAGCCATTCTCAATGTGCACGTTTCGAGAGTTCTATACTTTGAAATGTCAATTACGGCGCCGGCCACGTCCTTACAGTCATCGGGGAAGGAAAGGAATGTTAGTGCAGCAATCGTTGTTATGGAGACCGTGTATTCCTCTGCACCTCCACGTTTGCCACGGGATGGACTTTTTGTTAGTAGGATGGGGTAAAGGGTCACACAAATCTGGATTCACCTTGATAAGTGATACAATCTATGCAACTCTCAGCAGTGTTACTATGTTTTAATTGCCGCAAGGTTCTACTGTATCGATTTTGTTGGCTATTTTCGGCAAATTTGAGACTAAGAGAAACGAAAGCAATGAAATTGAAAGACGGATAGGTATTCTAGAGCGAATCAGTTATAAACTTAGAACGGAAAACTAGAACTAGGCAGGCTCATATGGGCATGATCGAAAGGAAATGTGAAGAATTTTTTGCCTTCTGCAGAGTAGGAGTTGGGCGTTGCACCCAAGTCTACCGCATGGTCTATAGTAGAACATAACTCATCATCATGTTTTACCGGCGGTAAAACATGATGATGAGTTATGTTCTACTATAGACCATGGGGTAGACTTGGGTGCAACGCCCAACTCCTACTCTGCAGAAGGCAAAAAATTCTTCACATTTCCTTTCGATCATGCCCATATGAGCCTGCCTAGTTCTAGTTTTCCGTTCTAAGTTTATAACTGATTCGCTCTAGAATACCTATCCGTCTTTCAATTTCATTGCTTTCGTTTCTCTTAGTCTCAAATTTACCGAAAATAGCCAACAAAATCGATACAGTAGAACTCTCAGAAGTGTTAAAATGTATTTATTTCTCTGGGCAACCGGCTGCCGAGAAATTATGATAGATTTATCGTTTGTTGAATTAATTTGGAAATACTCGGTTTGTAAAAAATGCAACTTCAGCTCCGGACTGCCGACAGTCGGGAGTGTTGCTCACGTTTTATTGAATCTAACGGTATGTTCACGATTTAATTATTCCTTGTTCTTTTATTCCGGCGAATCAGGATTACCGTTAGTGTTTCTAGACATTGGTCGATATAGATATGGTAATATCTATGTAATTGAAGATTTCATAATACAAGTATTATTTATCGTGTATAAACTTTGGTATTTATATAGCAAATAAAATGACAATTATATATTGATTTCTTTTTCCGCGAACAATTGAATAAGGTACCGATTGTTATGTTATCATTATTCGCGCGCGTTGTTAAGCTAATTGGAGCGCCTTTTAAACGGCATAAAACAAACACCACCGAAATATGCAACCGATGACGCCAATTTTTACACTAATTATTAGAACAAGATTGGAGACAATAAGAACGAAAAGAAAGTAACCTGTCACCTTTTACGTCAGTAATCAAGCTAGCAAAATTTTATACTCATGAAGTTAACATGACAAGTTGAAAGTATTTAATACAATGAGCATAATTCAATAATTTGATTTTATTAAATTAATTAATGAGACTAAAAATAAGTCAATGAATATGACAATAAAACATATGGTCGGTGTTAAGTCAGACCGTACTAAGTGACATTGTATTTATTTCAAGGAAAACGAGTTTAAAGTTTAAATCTCAGCATCCTTTACATTATAATTTGAAATTAATTGTTGCTATAATTCTAGCTTATTGTAACATATTTCAAATCAGCTAAAAGTCAAATGTAGCTGAAGAAATTCTTTATCAGGGGCTATGTTTATCTCATTTTTTAGGTTTTGCGGCTTAGTGCCTTCCGACCCAAAAAAACATCTATTCTTCGTGCTGATATAACTGCTGCAAATTGATAAATAGCTTCTGAGTCTTCTCTCGAACTGCCAATTCTCAACCTCTAATATATGAATCAACAGTCATCTTTTCACTCAGACAAGACCATGCGTGTTCCCCACGCACATGAAATTCCCCGTGGATTAGTTTCCTAATTGGTCAAATAAACATCAAACAAACAAAGAAGTAAGTTTGATCAGTCCAAAGAAATTCGATTAGAATCAACCGGCGGATACGTGATTCCTTACAATGCCATGAAAACAAAGAACATTTAAAATAACACACGACAAAATATGTGAAATTCTGAATATAATAAAATAAAACCTACTTAATTATTTGCAATGAAATAAGATCAGGGAAATTAGTTGCATAACCAAGACAGTTCATTTTCAAAGATTGCACTGTTGATGGATCACCTTATAAAATAGGTGATAAGGGGCACGGACGAAAATAGCTGACCACCGCCCGTCGCAGGTCAAAGGACCAAATGTCATCAAAAGGCTTAGACTCGCGTGGAGACATGAGATAGGAGACTTGTAAGAACCATGTTATCTCAAAATTTGATGACCATAAAGAGAGCTATATAAACACTTAGAATACAAAACACAGTCATCTACCTTTTACAGGTACTAGGAATTCCGTATTTAACCTCAATCGCATTAAACCATTCCCCGCATGTGATGCCATATGGCATCACCAGACATGCTGTATCGCAATAGCGTTCTTAAACATATGCGAACTGGTTCTTGTACTTATTAAACATATCCACACGAAGATGCTCTACTTGTTTTAAATATTTGCTTAAATTATATATGTTTGACAGTATCCAAAGTCTACTAAGGCTGTGAACCATTTGGCGATTTTTTTTACTTCTAGTTAAAATTTTACAACTCGAAAGTTATTTTGCCTCACGAATGGTAAAAATTAACTGAGAGAGCGACCCATTTCACATTTAGATAGTTATTAAGAATTGACGACTGCGAAAACCAAGAGTTGGTAGAAGTGTTAATATTTGCCGATATTTGAATAATAGTTTTATTCCTTATAACATCAAGTACGACAGTCATAGCCTTGAAACGTAAACATCCACATCATAAAATAACCCAAACAAATCTTGACACTTAATGTTTTCGTTCCATCATTCTCCCTTCATTTTCTATTGAAAAATATTGACAGCCTCAATTAAATACAGAAAATGTTCCCACCTTTTTAATCTGGATCATGGGCAAACATTTTAACTAACGAGCTGTGAAATTTGACTAACGTGCTGTCAAATTTAGTCATGCTCCAGAGCAGAGTTATTTTGCAAATAAATTTTGTGGTATCGGATTTTACCCAAAAGTTTAAAAAAAGCGCCAAATGGTACACAACTTAAGTATTTAATAGTGCAAGGTTATCCATAATTCTAATACACACACATCTCATTTGGTTTTTAAAAATTACACGCCTGACATAACCAGGTGTCAGTCTTACCCCCACCACCACCTTTTCCGTCTTACGCACAGTTCCCCTACGTCAAATATTCTCGTCATTAACGTGCGCGGAATGTTTTTACCTTCAAAAGTTACATCTCAAATCCAAACTTTTCGCCAGTGCCGCATCGCGCTTTAAACACTAACCCCAAAAGCGTAAACCGAAAAACCAAGCTCTTCAAGCGAAAAATAATCCCTCGTTCCAGGACCGTAACCCTAGAGAAAATCAGCCCTCTTCAATATTTCAATTTCGCTCGACGATTATCCTCTCCAGCGCAACTTCCTTCTCCGGGGATGGTTTAAACAACAAGGCACGCGAATCTTAAACTAGACTCTTATCCCGACCATTCAACTATCGGTAGGGCGGTACATTCCTCCGTGCACCACTTTAACGTGAGTGTGTATGTGCATGTTCGTGTGATTATTTTCTCCTGTTTGCAGCACACAAAAAACCGAATCTTCCTCCTTTGCCTGGTAGTAGGAACTTGCAAACAAAAAAGAAAAAGTTGCAAAATTGAAGACGGTGGCGTTGGTCGTCGAAAATCCTTTCCCGGGGCCGGAAGATCAGGCCTGGGGGCGGGTCATGCTCCCTGTCCACAGAGGATGGTTTTCGTCAAACAAAAAGAAGAGGGGAGGGGGGGGGGGGAAACACAGGACCTGCGAATAGCGAAAAACCGGGAAAGCAAAAATTCACGTCCTCGAACGAAGCCAGCCCGGCACAATCGCTGCCCTATCTACGCTGTGCGGTGCAGTGTGCTTATCTGGTACGATGCGCTGCACTGCTGGAAGATAGAGCATTAGCCGAAGAGTTTACATCCTTTACATAAAACACATGATTTGCAAAACAAGTTGTTGAGGCAGCATTATTCAAATTCTTCCCGGCTTTTTTTCGCCTCCAGCCCGTTGCCGTTGCCTGCAATCGTTTGAGCGGTACGCTTCTTTTGGGGCTGCAGTCCGGAAGTTCGTTTCGGATCCTGTCTACAGTACTGCGAGGCAAACTTGACTTGAGTCGCTTGCTCGTTGGCTGGTTGGTTGGCTGGATGGCTTTCTGGTATGGCATGGCGAATGCAGGGAGGAAAACAATCACGCTAAATGTGTTCATTTAGAGAAGGTGGAGCTCGCCCTAATGATAATCATTTGTCGTCGGCGTCGTTATTATCCGCTTGGCCGATGACGTTGCCGAGGGATTTGCGGTAGGGAGCAGAAGGAGGAGGTGGGGGGAGGTCTCTGCTGTTGGGCGTTACTGCTGCCTTTCGTGTGGTACTTTGTAGTGGAAATCGTATGAAAGGAGTTTTAATTTTGAGTAAGTGGTTCAACGTTTCAGGAGATCGGTGCGAAACTGGGTCAAGAGTGTGGAGTGTATTTGGGTTCTCTTGGAGGGTGGATCGTTCTTCTGCAGTGCTTATGTTATTATGGAGCTCAAGAGTAGTAAAATGGGCTTGCTTGGTAGAGGAAGAGAATTCGGTTCTTGTGAATCTTTAGAAATTTGGAGCGTTACTTTTGCGATGTTTAGCAGATGGGTACTTTTTTGATTTTTGAATCGTATTTTTGTTCTCCATGATTCATGACTTTTCCCAGCCTTTATCTTAATATTTGATATTTGGAATCGGACCTAAGCCAATTTTCAGCTTACCTACCTCAGAGATTTTGAAATTTTGGGAGAATCCCATTGGAACAAAAAATACGCTTCCATGCAATACAATTTCGCCTATAATCGACATTTCAATTGGGCCCCCTGTAAATCAATTGTATTGCGAACCATCATCCTATAAACATTATCATAATAGTAGCAATAGAATCTGCCACAACTGACAATTAATTGAATCCCACGATCACCGGGTGTGCTCCCAACCGCAGAGATATGCCCGGATTTTCATAACTCAACCTTACCCTCGTGCCGGACCTAACGCCCACGGAACTGGTCCACGTGGCGCATAGACATAAACGTTCGCACATACCCATGCACGCACACACACAGCCAACCACATCAAGCTAGGAAATCAAAAACACCCATAATACGTGTGTGGTAATAACAGAAGCGAGAGCGGTAAAGCTGCCAAACCAAACGGTCCCCCATTAAAAATGATTCATAACCAGGTCGGACGAAAAATGCGGCCATTTTCCCTTCCGGTACCGGCCCGCGGGTTCGTCCGATAACAACCTTGGACTCTAGAGGGGGCGATTGAACGACGCAATAGTCTTTCGGAACGGTCAGCTAGAGGAAGAGCGAACGATCACACTCCAAGTCCGCCGCTCGATAGGTAATTGTTTGTCTTGCCTTCCGGTACGGAAGGTAGACCATCGGGACAGACCATGAAATTCGATAGCCTAGGATATTGGCGGCCATTACTCGACGGAGGTCGCCGTGATACTCCGCTAGTTCAATAAATTTGCGGTCTTCTGATTTTTTTTTTCGTGCTCCTGTCGTCCTTCCAGGATGCTACAAGAAGACCGAAAGTGTGGCTTTTCCCGAATCATTGGACCGATATAAATTATCAACATATTAATAACATAAATAATGATAGGCACGAGGTAATTGAAATCAAGCTGCGTGATTATTTATCGATGTTTGCTATCGACATTCCTGCCGGTCGTCCTGCTGCTACTGCTGCTGCCAGCAGAAAATGAATTATTCCCTGCCCCCATCCGAAAGCTTACGTAAACTACAATCAAGACGACATTCTCGGGAGACCACCGTCTGTACCGACCAGCACCCACCGTCGGCGATTTATTCAGGCGAACAGAAAAACATAAAATTAGCCTCCATTCAGTGCGACCTGGACCATCCCCGCTCCCGCTGCTAATGGGAGATTTATATTGGCCATCAAGCATTGTGTTGGCTGCCAGCCACCTTTGCAAGGGGGAGAAATTACAATTTTCCTTTATCGCTTACCACCCTTGAAGGGCTGTAAGCCATGGGGGAGAGTAGCTATTCGTTTAATCACAGTCATCTCCGCAGAAGCGTTTTTCTCGATACCGCAGCCGTAGTGCGCACCGCCGCATCACGTCCCGGCCAGTTCCTTGCAGCACAGAGGACAGTTGAGTGAGCCTGCGATTGCACCGCTAATAAGGCTGGCATGGTTCCTGCTATCATTTTCCATTTCTGCATTCATCACTATCATCGCACAGCAGCAGCGGAATCACTACAATGGAATCCGTGTCGATATACTTTTTTTTTCTTTTCTTCAACGTCGGTGGCAATGGGCATTCAATAGCGCGGTCGTACCTCGATCCGGCCGACAACCAGAGTGGTTTCAAGGCGGCAAATGAAGGAAAAGACCAGAGATGCCACCGAGGAAAATGCCACACCGTCAGCGGGTTCGAACAGGTTTCACATTCCATTTCGTAATGATGGAAAGAGCTCCGCGCGAATACAATAATGTAACATGGCTGAGCGAAGACAACGAACTGGGATGCGTCTACTTTGCCGGAAGATGGCATCGCTGAGGGAATGCAAGGACATTGCGACCATCATCACCGCTGGGATTGATATTATACGTGTCGCGATTTTCCTTATTATGCATAGAAACTGTTGATGAGAGTTTTTACTTGTTGGAAAATTGCTAGATGTTTCCGTTTTGTGACCTGCAATCGGGCAGCGACGATTCGATATCTCCAGAGTTTCTTCAAGGTTATGCCCGTGACAAGAGAAATGAAAAGTGATCTTCACCTGGAAGTGCTTTTTCGATCTAGTCTTTTTAGCACGCATACGTTTCGGCATATTTGCCGCATAATAAAGTTTGGGTAAAATCATTCAACTAATAGATCAATAGCAATCGTTCAAAGAAATATTACATGCATTTCGCATCATCCTGTGAACAGCAACACCATCGTAAGAATGAACTGTTTATATACTGGATGAACATAGCAGTGGGTTATTAGTCCGAAATAGTTCATTCTCACTCCATTGATCGTCCTCTCAATCGCTCACAATTCTGAATGATATTTGCTGATGAATGAATTAGATCAAATTGTGTGTATGTTTTTTTAAAATTATTTTCAATTCCGTTTTTGAGTCGTCGTCGAGCGCACTCATTATTTGAATCGATTTGAACCCGTTTTAGATTAATTGAGCCAATCGAGTGGCTAACAGTGAGTTGATTGTGTTGCAGAAATTATTTAAGAAAATGAAGCACGGCTATGATTAACCTATTATATCCTAGTGCATGAAATTTCATACGCTGAACTACTCATTGTTTAACACGTATTTACTCTAGAATTTGGAGAGAAAATTTGAATAAATCGTTTCACGCTAACCACTAATTTGGACAGCTACTGTTATGGTTTGCGATTGATTAGAAACGGTTTGTCCCAACATTTCTTCTTGAAGGGAATTATAATAGCTGGCTTAACCGACCATAAGCTAAATTATGCGTCGTGTAGTCCTTTCTAAAACAAAAATGTAATCAAACTCTTGCAGCCAATCAATACCCTCCAATGAATGGAAGTTCCTTCGAATATGTCGGGAAACATTACAAACTTGAACCAAAAGCACAAATAGTTTTCTGTCACTGACAAACATTTTAATTTTCTGAAGGTCAATTAGAATTGTCGTCGAAGAAGTTGTAATGAATCCCGTCAAATATTTTAATGTCACTAAACCCAATTATTGTTTGGTAATGAAATAAGTACGAGAAAATCAATTTCCAATTTCAGATCAATTTTTAGTTGTCAAAACACTTATAGACCATTAAATTTTCTATCAAATTCTCACTTTTAATATTGTTCGAATGTCTAAGGTACCATCTAGGGGCAGAGCTGCATATAAACTATTTCCAGTAGTAAAACCTATTTTGTTACGAAAAAAACTTTAAAAAAAGTTGCTCTGGACCCCCCGAACTACTATTTTGACGTTAGTTTCAAATGTAGTTTCCGAAATCCAATTTTTTGCATAAAGTAGTTCTACCATACACACCGTTGCCGGCTTCTGGTTGTATTCGAAAGAAAGGGCCTATGAAAACCTGCGGGCAGTGCACAACTTTAGATGACGTGTTCGTGCTTAGGTGTCTTTAGCAGAGTTTCATAAACGTGAAATTTACAATTCAAGAAAATAATAAATTAAAATGTTTTTCATTCTTCTTACACTTGGTAAGTATATTTGCATTCATCGCGGTATCGGTTTGAATCGGAGTTTTCTATGTAATTGCACTACACAACCCGTAACTCCGGAGCCGGAAGTCGGATGGAGATGGAATTTAATATCAGTTTCCGGGGACGCAACACCTTTCATTTGAGACTAAGTTGATCAAATCGGTCTAGCCATTTTCGAGAAACCAATATAACCATTATTCTGAATTTGGATGCTTCCGGATCCGTCGATGGTGGCCAGTGTGGCCAAAGAGACTTTGAATGACTGTTGGTGACCTAGATCTACAAATTCAACAGTTGTGTTTACAGTTTGGAAAAAATTTCACCTTTTTACATTCATCGCAGAATTCGTTATAATCGGGATTTGCTGCGTGATCGTACGTATCACCCTGTAATTCAGGAACCAGAACTCGGATCCACACAATATTCAACAGCAGCTGATGGACCTTTCATTTAAAATCAAGTTTGTCAAAATCGGTTCAGAAAATTCCTAGAAACCGATGTGGACAAATCAACAAATTTTGTTTTGTAACCATACTCTTCAAATCGTAATCCGGAACAAGATGTCGGTTGAAAATGAAATTCAATAGCAACCTATGGGAATATTATACCTTTCATTTGAATCTTAGTTTGTAAAAATCGGTTTAGCCATCTCCGAGTAACCGATGTGGACATTTTGTTAACAAATCCGCACATACACACACATACATACATACATACATACATACATACACACATACATACACACAGATATTTTGCGATATCGGCGAACTGAGTCGAATGTTATATGAGACTCGGCCCTCCGGGCCTCGGTTAGAAAGTCGGTTTTTGGAGCAATTGCATAACCTTTCTATATGAGAAAGGCAAAAGAATAATATTTAATTAGCTTAATCAGCATGAGTTCAATGTTATCTTCATGTGGTTATATTTTGAAATGTTGGTGAAATGGGTTTGAAAGTGGAGGGAATGGGGAGTTAGTGGAGTGGGAGTGGAGGATGCGTCAGAAATCCTTCATCTTATTTCGGTATACGGGGTGGATGAAGGAAATGTGGGCGTGAGGGTGGTCCAAGGGGAGGGGAGTGATGAAGGAGGGTGGTGTAAGGGCAAGGCGGGGGAAGGGGGGGGGCGGCGACGCAATACTCAACTGCATACTTTGCCTTCCATTTGAGACTTGGTTTGAGAAAATCGGTTCAGTCATCACCGAAGAACCGATGTGACTTTAATTGTGGAATATGCCCGGAATTCCGGACTTCCGGAATCGTCGATAGTGAACAATATATTCAAAGAATGTTTGATTGGCAATCAGTGATCTAGATCTACGATTAGAAGTAATTTGGTGACCATTTCAATAGTTTTTAGCCTCTGAGGTATTACGATTGTACCGATTTATATGGGAAATTCCAGTATATCCTTACTAACACCCCTGTAACTCCGAAAGCAAGAGACAGAACCGAATGAAATTCAGCAGCAGTCAATAGTATTACTGTATCTTTCATTTGGAATCAAGTTTGTGAAAATCGGTAGAGAATTCGTTGGGGAATGGGTGTGATATTAGCTTAGGAACTTGGCGGGTTCCCCGGGGGCGTCATGAACCGTCATAGGTGGCCAATGTGGTCAAAACTGCTTTGATTGATCATTAGTGATCCAGACCCGCAAACTAGAGTAATGTTACGTAAATTTTAATATGTTTTACATCATTTGAACATCATGGTGGTACCAGTTTATATGCGAATTTGCTGTGTGACCGCACTCTTCAACCCGTAACTCCGGAACCGGAAGTCGGATCAACTAAAAATTCAATAGCAGCTTATGGGAGGGATTATACCTTTCAGATGAAACTAAGTTTGCGAAAATCGGTTCAGCCATCTCTGAGAAAATTGTGTGAGTTTAAATGACACACACATACACACACACAGACATTTGCCGATCTCGACGAACTGAATCGAATGGTGTATGACACTCGGCCCTCCGGGCGTCGGTTAAAAAGTCGATTTTTACAGTGATTGCATAGCCTTTTTTATATGAGAAAGGCAAAACGAGGATCACTGGTTTTAGATGACGTGTTCGTGCTTAGATGTCTTCAGCAGAGTTTCATAAAACGTGAAAACGCCCTTAACTGTTTTGTTTTTTTGTTATTTATTTACAATTCAAGAAAATAATAAATTAAAATTCATGAAAAATAAGAGATAAAAAATCAAATACTATAGCCTCCGCCTATTCTGGGCGCACTGCACTGTTTCTGGTATTAATTTTCTATCTTGATAGTGAGCAATGTTCGTTTACCCTTTGCCGCTTGCTGATAATTTCGTCTACCTTCTCAGTCGCTCGCGTTTGCGTCCATGACATCGTCGGTAGAGCAGCCCTGATTTTCGCTGTTTGATGTTCGGTGCTTTTTGTGTTTTCAAGTGACTTTGGTATAGCCGTCATTTTTCGTGTTTAATTCTTCCCTATGTATGTCAACTTGGGGGTTGGGGTTACCGTAGAATATTGTTTGTCCGGTACCTATTATTTAGTCGGCTTTCTGTGGTGTATCAGCAGATGTCGAAGGCTGTTTGGTAATTTTAGTTGTAGGATATGAATATTCTTTAGTTGTTTTGGCACATGTCTACCCGTACAGTGCCGTCTGGTTACAGTACTGGTATGTGGGCGTCTATCATTTAAGACGGATTCCGCTTCCCCATACTTCGACATGAATCTTTTAATATAATCCATACTAGTGCGCGATACCGAATCGTGTAGGCAAACTTTTGTCAGACCACGATCCATCCCAAGCAACCAGAAGTTCGAATAATACTTAAACAGCACACTTTAAAGTTCATATAAAGTTCTTAGCGAACTCTCAAGCTGCTTAAGCTTTAATGGAACTTGAAAGCTGTTCAAGCTGCCATTAGAACATTAAACGTATCGCAAAATTACTTAAAACGAGAAGCTTATGTAGGGTAAAGTGCCTATTTTTCCCATACTAAGCAGGGTGCCTCACTAATTCATGAATTTTTCGGCCTACAATCAATGGAATGCCTAAAAATTGACATCAACAGCTTTGCTTCGTTGTTAACAACCAATATAATAACACAAACGCGCGGAAAACAGTGAAATTATCGTGTTTGAGCGCAACAAAAACTCGAAACGAGCCCCTATTGTTGCGCTCCCATTTGACTCGATGCACAGTGGTCCCTTCATAGGCCAATAATACAAAAAAAATATTTCGTCAAAGGCGTTTTTTTATCTTGCGATTACATCGTTCTGGATGTATATTTTTTAGTTTCATGATTAATTTTGTTAAAAATAAACTGGTTTTCTTAGTAAATAGAAGAATGCATAGGGTGGCTCATTATTAACCGATAATGTAAATAATATCGATAATGCTCGCCAGAAAAATGTTTTTGTCGATCTGTAAATTTTAATATTCATATTTTTTCCAGACAACACTACTATAATCTATGTATTGAATGATGAAATTCAGCTTTTGGAGTATAAGGAGAGCAGAAAAATGGGTTTATTTGTATATGTAATAGAAAAATTAACCTAAAAATTTCAATATGACTTTAACTAACTTTGTCCCTCGATATCCTTCCCGAACTTCTTTTCAAAATAGTCGTTAGGCTGTCCAGTTTCACTTAAACTAGGATTCAGCTGCGCATCTCTGCGCCCAGACTGCCTAGAGAATCTAAGATGTTGTATATGTTTAACGGGATAATGCAAGACAAAAAAATTTATATCACATTGTCAAATTATATTACGTTAATAATTACTACTGATATCAAAACTATATAGCTTAATTATTATTTTCCCAAAATTTCTTATCGACCGAATCATTAGAACTTGAGTTATATTAATTTTTTGACACTTCTCTTTGAAACACATGTCGCTACGGAATATTCAATGTACGAGGCTAATGTCTCACTCCACTTCGTATTACAACTACGTTCTCAAGCGCTTTCAAAAAGCCCAATGTGATTAATATTTACGAATAAACTTGAAATCATAAACTATTTCTCGTTTCTCGATTTCAAAATAGCTGGTACGCTAACGGAGGTTTTTTTTATAATGGGATAATTGTTATTGTATGAAAACACATTTTTATTGACGAAAACCTTAATTTTTAAGGAAAAAATACACGATTTATTTAAAATTCTTTCGTTAACTTGATATAATAATTACAAACAACATTTGATTGGTCTGTGAGTTGGTTCACGAGATATCATGCTCACCGAAAACGATATCATAATATTTGCGCTCAGGTGCAAAAGCAAGAATTTAGAGAACTTCCAATGAATAACTATTCATTTTTTTATAACTTGTACAATTCGATATTAAAAAAAATTCTGGAACAAAAATAATTTAATAACCTTAATGTGATAAGAAAGGCCGTATCACACTGTTAGGTGGATATAACCGATTTTTTATTGCGAAATTTGAATTTAGCGACCCAAATTTGCTATAGAAATGCAGTTTTGTATCAAAATTTGCATTGAATAGATTTATGACCGCCTCCTTTAAGGAATGGAGCCACTGTGCAATGCGTTGAACAAAGATGGCAGACACTGCTCTAGCCAACGGCTTCAAATGGGTAGGGTGACAATAGAAACATAGCGAAAATGGGCTCAACACCCTATGCCAATTTAATATTCGACGTCGTGTTGCATGTTGTTTTTCGCTACGAAGCTTTCTGCCTTGGCTAAGGAGTTGAACGTTATTAGCACTACTCATTCCGTATGATAAAGTTGTATGTGTGACCAAGGATGCAAAATGCCTACGTTTTCTGCGGTTGTAATTTTTCTGCCTACATTCTCGGCGCTGCTGTAGTTCGCTATTGCAGGACGCCCAGCGCTGTACGGCAGTCTGTAAGCAAAGCAGTAACATGACAAAAAACACTGCCCCAGTACAGCCACCAGACGCGAGCGGAACAGCTTCTCTTTCCTTATTTTACACTTTTTAATATTTTTAATCACAAACGACGACAATTAATGCGGTTCATTTACGCAACGACCGGCATCTACGCTTTCGTGTGCGGGCCTCTCCCTTTGACTACGCAGAGAAAAGTGTACAAAGCGAGAGAACAAACTTTACTACGCCACACTCTCACCGAGCAGTCGGAGTACAGCAGCAAAACAAAAATGTATTCTACTGCTCTACGGGAAAATGTACTCGGTTTGGCTACCGTTCTGGCAAGAGCTGTAGTGATGCGTCGCTGTACGGCTTGTGCAAATGTAAATATACCAAAAAAATGTAGTTTACCGATACCCTGTGTGTGACACTTCACACGAGTTCCATTTCCACCTTGATCAACTGTTCAACCTCGCGCACTGTAGGTCTAAGACGGATATTCTACAGTTTACTGGTACAGTCTGTAGCGGAGTGGCGCGGGTAATATTTGTTGTTTGTTTGCTAGTTTGACTTCTGATCTGTAGGAGATAAGGAAACAGACTCAACGCCTCTACATCCGTTTTCGGCTTTATTGTTATTTGTGTAGTTTTTTCTTTCATTAGACGCTAAAAAATACTTTTTTCTTTCTTTCTACTGACTCCATTCGTCACCGATTCCCACTGACCAACCAGGTGTAAAACAGTAATATTTACCAGAAACTGAAAATTGAAAACTCTAACAAACAATTTAAGTACCAGTTCATATAGATTTGGTTGAAAATGTATCTTAAAACTGAATTCGAAATCGAGGTCAATATGTCCCGCTAACACCTTATTCGAAACTTGTTTTGTACAGCCCTTCAGGAATGAAGTAAAATTTTGAACTCTATTGAAAATCGTTGCTCTCCATGAAAGAGGAAAAGTCAAGAAATTCTAAACTTCTAGGTGCAAAACTTAAAAAGTTATTGCATTTTGAAAGTTCATTTGGGGTCATATTTACCCCAACACTTGAAGAAGGTTAACCCAATGCGTGGAACAAAGATGGCCGATCCTGCTCTAATCAACGGCATCAAATGGATCGGGTGGTAATAGAAATATGGGGAAAATAGGCTCATTACCCTACTTTTCACCTAAGTATTTTTACAGGCGATATACAAGCTTAAGAGCACCCTAAAATCAGTTTTATGTCATTTTCGCTATACAACGAATTACTATCACTTAGGTTTATTCGAGAAAGATATAGACGTTAGCGGATTGCATACGGAGGATTACTTTTCTAAACACATGGATTTTTTGGGGATGTCAATTCTGGGATAAACATTAAATTTTAAGTAAGAAAGTACTTTGTCTAAAATGATTTTTTTTTTAATTTTTTTATGAAGCTTCGCTTATGATTATCGTTAACGTACTTAAGTTGGGGTAATTCTTGATACAGAACTCAAATGTTTTGCTAACATCGATTTCATAATCATGGCCTTCAGCCAATACAAACCTGCTTTAGAGAAATTATGGGGACTAAAACCCTAGTAGATGTACACGACAATTGGTAGACCAATACTGTCATACGGTTGCCCTGTGTATTTATAGAAGGTAAAAGTCACAACAATCCATCAAAATTCTTAAACATATACAAGTTTAAGAGGTTACAGCGCTGATCTGGATACCATTCAATAGTATTTCACATGTAGTGTTTCGTTCAAATGTTCAATATGGGAATTTCTTCTCGTTACACCGACAGTTCTTTGCTAGTGAGTCAAACCGGTGGTGGTATCTACTATTGTGTAATGGGGTTTTCGCAGCATAGTGCTCCAAACAAAAAACAATCACAATCCTATGTGGCGTACAATCGGCATTCCCAGGGCCGGCTTTAAATCACTCGAGGCACATAGGCGCTTTTGCAGTAAGGGTCCCCTATAGTTTACAGGTATAGACAGATGAAGAGATGGGGATGTGTTTTGAGTTTCTCTTAATAGCATCCTTACAGTTCAATGCGTAGTTAGCAGTATGTTGACTGAATAATCAATCGAAATTTGACGTCCATAGCTACATTGTGTTGTTTGAGGTTGAAAAGTTTATGCAAGTGCAAGGAATGATGGATTATATGGTGTGTTTACCGTGAATTCATCATGTGAACTCTTTTATCCAGGTCAGTAAAGAATGCTTTGTACTTGATGGTGTGTTTAAGGTTGTGTGAATCTCCGTAAGCGCTTCGTCAAAGTTGATTTGCGTTCTTCATCGTAGATTCCTCCGGTATCTACGGGAGCTTTTATTTTTTGCTCGATTTTTAAGCTTTGAAGCCAAATGCCCGATTTTTACTAAAAGAATCGATTAATATATTATTGTAAAAATAATAATACTAAAAATTTTATGAAAAACTCGTGTACTTACCTGGTCAATGATGTCTATAAAACTATGCAAAATTTTAGAAGATTGTGAGTTATGGTGTACACCACATTTATTCGAGGAGCCTCTTAAAAATTCATTGTCATTCACCCAATTTGCAATATTTTGCAATGAACGTTCAGGAAAATATTGTTCAAATGTTGAATAATTATTTAGAAATTAACTGAAGAGACTTCATCACCATTTTTTTTTGTTGATATGATACTTTTTTTCACTGAATAAAAGCAGAAAATCGCCAAAGTGCTGAAAAAAGCAATTCGCTGCACAATTTTGGCCAGATTTAGCGTCGGCGTTCTTCGCTAAAAGAACTTTCAGTTGGTTCCCCTTAGCGTAATCCACGAAATTGATCATATATCCTTCTCCGAACACCACAGAAAAACAATTGATACTGGAAAATAGCATAATGCTGATTTCATGAAATTTCTCTGCATAGTTTTGAACATAAAAATGAACTAGAATATTAAGCTAAGCAAACTTAATTAAATTCAGCTTGTACTTCGCAAGAATCCAACAGTACCTTTCACAAACTTTAGCATTTAGCATAAAAATACAAACAAAACCTCCAGATTTGCCAGGAAATAGGTGATATGGCAAGCAATTTGCATTTGCGGCAAACGAAGTCAGGTTTAGGTTACTCAGAATGCTTTTGAAAACGTTGACTGTCCACTTTTAGACAGCACTGCATTTCCACATTGTTGCATATGTTGCTAAAATTCAATGAATATGTAGCGAAAATGGAAGAAAGCTGGAAGAAGAGTTGTAGATACTGTGTTAAAGTTTTTTAGTGCAAAATTCTGCCTTCGCTTTTTTGGAAATAAACTATATCCGATAGAATATTTATTTAGAGATTACATATCATAACCCGAATCTTTTTCTTAATTTGGATAATGATTAACAATAACGATGATGGCGATGTTTTCTACGTAATGTAATAGTTTAGTGGACGGCTGTAAAGCTGAAAATATCCTATATAGTAGAAATACACATTATATAAACTACAACAATACTGTCCTGTTAGATGTATTTTATTTTGGACTGAACGATTCAAATCGGAAGCTAATATTTCAAAGATTCGTTTATCTATATAATTTGACCATTAATTATAATTAGACTGACATTACACTATCACAATTTACGAAATTCGAATAACAGTATTCCAATGAAAGAAATGATGGCGTTGGCTGGAGGTGCTACATGCATTTGTTTTTATTGCCTGAACAGCATTCGCAAATTTGGCGATCATTTACGGTTCTGGTGCACTGTAATATCACAGAAGTGGCATGCATTAAATTATCCTTGAAAGAGGGTAAAGGTCTGTATAATCGTACCTCCATGTGTTTTGTATTCCAGGGTTAGCTAAGAGCAAAATACTGAAACATCATTGGGAATACCTTGGGAGCAGGCACTCCTTTACAACGACAAGAGAAAAATGACCCTAATCAGGCCATCCCTGAGTCGATTTCTAGTCCCACCAGGAGTTTCTTCTCCAAATTTTAACTATATCGGATAAGTTCAGCTACCGTATCAACGTGTTCGAAGTTTGTGACGGCGCCGGTAGTTGAGTGGTAAACGTGACCGCCAATCTTTCTAGTTTGCCTGGGTTCAATTCCAGCCGAGGTCGTTGAAATTTTTCTGAGGTGAAAAAATCTGTGGTCACGTCTTCCTTCGGAAGGGAAGTAAAGCCGTTGGTCCCCGGTCCATGAGTTGATGGATCGATATTTCGTCCAGATAGTGGAGTCACCTCTCTGGCGTCGGTAAAGAAGAAGTAGAGTCCAACTTCTAAACTTACTAACAAATATCCTCCTCCCGTGATACTTGTGCAGTGCGCATTGGTATATACGGCATCTAGCAAAAGCAAGTATCGGACTAACAATTCCTTCCCTTTCCTTCCGCGATCTATTTATCACTGAAAGTGAAAATAGAAAAGATAATTGGCAAAGCTGTATTATCATGCAACATGAGGCCAATCTATGTCACCATTCACCTCTGATACAGAACTCCTATCGCGGTGCCAACCGGGGTACAGGCCTCCTTTTGCCGTTTTTGCTTAAACTCGGGACTGGGTCTGTCAACCGCTGTCAATTCGTTCACTTCGACAGGTCGACGGATTGGAGCCTGTCTCTGTTTCGTTTCGAGCGGGAGTGGCATTAGTGAAGATCGTCTAGGATCTGTGGTCGTATACTGACAGGGAAGGGGGACAATAGACGCGCGCGTGATGCTGCTAGTGTATCCGTCTTGCAGAGTGAATCTTTCGGTACAGTTAATGATTATTTTGGGCAGCTCAAAATTATTTCTTGGTTTTCTTGTGTAAGTACGGTTCATATACAACCTTCGATTAATGTTTTTTTTTCTCAAGAAATAGTTGTTCGGAAATCAGCCCCAATAAGACTAGTATCAATGATGAGGGTCAATACTTACTGAAAATTCGCGGTGTTTGTTTTAACAAGCCCGTGTATCCGGTTAATGATCCTTTGTATTTCCCATAAATGTTCGATATTATCGTTCAAATACGTGTATTTCACAAACAATCCGATTTGGAAAATATGAAACTCTAACTCATAATAGCGATTTTTTAATGCTGTCGCAATGAATAGTGATCCGTCCCAATCCACAGATAAGATTAGCTTTCCTAGGCAATACTCCCACGGTCGGCTGTGTGGAGTTCAAATTGCTTTTGTTTATAAAACAGGATACTCTCGGTAGCCGGCTACCCAGAGTTTAAAAAGAACTAAAAACTAAATAAGATCTTTTCTTTTTCGAGTGACCATGTACTCGAAAATCAACTAAACTACTACCTAATAAACCATGCTTTACAGGTCGCATCGCTTGCTTGGAGCGAAGCCTAAACCTTATACCCTTCCAATCGACCAACACCGCGACACCTATGGAAGAGCCTGATGAGTCGTCAACCTTCCGTTAAGCAGGTGGAACATCAACACTTACCGTCTACCTTATCCTTTATCCTTCCCCGTGAACGATGACGATGGGGGCGGCCGGCTATCATGCTGTTGAGGTTTTAATATGGATCGGATTGGTATGAATTTCCACTTACCACTTCCCAAGCAACTCTTATTACATAATCAGCAGTCAAACATGATGAAGTCAGTGTGCAATCCGCCAAAATCATCGTCACAAGGCAACGCAACGAAAGTGAAAATAGAAAAGATAATCTTATTGTGTAGAACTTTTTCGAATACTGCAAATCAATTCCACTTCCTTATGAGAAGTTATTAAACATGGTGATGTCTAATTCAGTTTTCCATAGGGCCTAACAGCACATGGTGGTGAAGCAGTGTTCGATTCCCACGAACTTAAAGGAAGGAAGCTGAATAATATATTTGAACGGAACGCAAAGATGTATATAAACTAGGTGTCTTCTACAAAGTTGTAGAAGTAGCCGTTTCCAGTAATTCTTGTGAATATGTCCTTTTTCTATATCTCTTCCTTTAAAAGTTATTGTCCTCTATGAGTTACTTTTGAGGTCAAAAGATCACCCATATCATGTACTAAACTACACCGTTTCGAACGTACTAGTCAGTAAAACCCAACCATTATTTCGCAAATAAAAAATTAAGTTCGTGGGAGTAAACATCACTTCACTAAAAGTTTAATAATTTCTCCTAAAGAAATTGGATTGATTTTCAGTCTTCGATGAAGTTGTAGGTAATAAAATTATCTTTCTTATTGTCACTTGCAGTGATAAACTGGCGCATAGTGTCACCTAACGGTGGAAATGAAACTTTGTGCGCCTTTTCAGTGTAAGTTGACAAAAAATCCCATACAAACTTCGAACACGTTGGTCCGGTAGCTATACTCGTCCGTTTTGGCTCAAATTTGGAGCAGAGACTCCTGATGGGTCTAGAAATCGATTTTGGAGTGAGCCGACCGAGTTTTTAATATTCGAACCAAATCGCTTCACTCTTCAATGCATACTGTTGCTATTTGGCAACAAGAGGTAAATATCGTGTCCGTACCGAAAAATGAGTTTCATGCATTTAAGGGTTAAACGATACGATACGATAAAAAAGGTCAACTTCAACCAGAGGCATTTTTTCCTCGTACATTAAAAGAACCTGCACACCCCTCACGAATGCGTGTAGCTTCAAATCTACTGTATGATTTTAACATTGTTACTATATTTTAATTACCGCAATGATAAAATTGTTAAAGGTTATCAGTACCGTATACCTGACACGGTGATACTGGATAAAGGCAATTTCCGTAAATCTGAACACCATTTTTCTCCTTTTACACCTTCAGCGATAATACTCGTTATAGTACGAAAAGACCTTAAGTCAATGCCACCACATTTGACCGGAACACCACATTTGACTGCTGAGACTGACTCATCTGGATAGATCATCGCAGTAAAAATAAATGAAACGTTTTGCTTTGTTCTTCGGATAATGCACAAATGATAAAAGTAACTATGTGATGTCGTTCGCTTCGCTTTGGCTTGATCGGACTGAGGCAGCAAGTGCATTGAGTATCGTGACCGTTGCATTGAGAAATTGCAACACAATTCATTGCGATCATTCTTACACGAGGAGCAGAAAATATATATCTACGAAAGATTTTCTGGACATATTGGATTGCACCCTTATCAAGCGGCATTCATTTGCGTTAAAGAATCTAAACATTTTCCGACTCGTTATCTAACTATTCCATGAAATCCCATCTCCACAAAAAGGAACCTGCACAACTACCAACAGAACGAATACCAGCCACATTCGTTAAAAATGATAAAGCACCAATTCCAGCTCACTTAAATAATTCAAAATAATGAACATTTTTTTCTCTCTCCCTCTTCAATTCCAGGTAAGCAAACGGAACCCATTCCACCGGTGCAATTTGATTAGCACTTCTAGCTGGTGTAGAACAAAAAAAATCCAAGTAGTAAGTAGAGGGTGGAAAAAAATCGCGCGTCCAACACGCGGATAAAGAAAAAGTGAGAAGTGGCATCAGTGAAATTTTATTACCACACCGGAAACTTGCATTCCGCGCTTTCTCCGTTTGCGAATGCATTGCACACTGGCAGCGCGGCGCAGCGCAGGGAAGTTTCTTCATCCGTTCGCGACCGCCCGATTGTTTTATCATCCCGCATTCCGAGCCGAGCCGAGCGCAGCAGTGGTGAATAATGAACCATCGGTACAGGCGCAGCCATAAATAAAACCTTGCCCAGGGTGCGCGGAATGCAATTGTTTCATCGGGACATTTATTACCGCGTGAAAATGGTGCTGAAAAACCCTCGCTGCTCGGATCCGGAAAAAGAAAACCCAAATAATTCATACAAAAGATAAGCCTTTTGTAAACCTTCGGTTTGCAGAGGTGTTAGACCGGTTTAGGCGAAAGATTTAAATCCCGAAAAGTACAATAAACTGAAAACTTTCGCTGGGGGAGAACCATGCAAAGATTTATCACTGACTGAATCAGCTAAACTTTCTGTCGGGAGCAGAGTTGCTCTTCAATCACTTTCAGCTATCACAAGGTTACCAAATACATAAATTCCTTAACTTATTATCAGCTTCAGCCAAGACACATGGAACTCATTTCCGAATTTGTTCCAACCAAACATAAACTATGCCGTTTGCGCCCTCCCCCGCCAGCCGTCAAATCTGAACGGACCGGGATTTATTGCAATTCACTGCATTGCACTCGGTTGTACATTTCAGTCGACACAGAACGTGTCCTCCGTTCAGGACTATTACCGTTCGGCGGACGAAACGAAACGAACCAACGGACGGGCGGACGATGGTAGTACAGAGAGCTTAGTCAGTCAGTGATGTAAAATAAAAATTCTTTCGGTTATGATGCTGCTGCCGCTGCTGGTGTCCCCAGGCACCAGGTCAAGAGTCGTTTATTCGCAAACCGCAAGCTTGGGATCTCGTGAACCGCACACGGTCGGTTCGTTCGTCCGTTTGTCTACCAGAGAGAGGTTTCCGTGAGGTGGAATCCCGTACCGATGCGATGGAGGGGGAGAAGTGGGACCGCGTTTTATCATTCTCTCGTAACGATCCTGGTGATGATTATGGTGATGACGAAGCTGGTATTTTCTGGCCACTAAGCGGAATGACCAACAAAGCTCGGTTCGGTTGGTCAGAAGCCGAATCCCGCCGGCGAGCGAGCGAGGGTGAGCAAAAAGAATAGAATCAAATCCTTTCAAATCTTTTGTCCCTCCACAGTGTGTGCCAGCCGGTGGTGGCAGTGTACCCACGAACCGCACGCGCATTTCGTGGTTAGGATTGTGATTGAATGTGACTAGAGACGGGATCGGGGAAGCGGTCGGGTCTGGGTGATGGAGGACACCTAGAATTATGATGTTGTTTCAATGCGGCGAGTCCTAAGTAAACAAAAAATACGTACCACAACCGGGTCGCACTCATGTCTACGAATTATTTATGTATTAATTCTGTTTCGCATTGAAAAAGCGGCGAAAATTGTCTCGTTCAGCGTTTTTTTTTTCATCGGCGGTGGTTACCCCATTGAATTGATAGCGCCGGAGGAGTGAACCTTTTCGACGACAAAGCTTATCTGTCATGCGGGGAAGGTAAATTATGCTGGACAGGGGACATAATGACGATGACAAAGGGGTAGTGTTGAGTCGTTTCATTGTGTTTTTGGAGTAGAATGTCTCTAACTTTTCAATGAAGATTCCCTTTTCAAACGTTCGTCAGGAGAGTAGCATGCGATCTGGAACGTTTGTAATTTCAGTAGATATTACTTGTTCATGCATAAAAATTTGGCTTCCGGTTGTGTCGAAAGATTGGGAATTGTCACTTAGGGAAGAAATTTGTCTTACGACGACTCATTCTCCAGGCCAGCGGTTCTCAACCTTTTCGTACCACGGACCCCTTAGAAAACACTCACAAGACTTGAAATTTCAATCTGCATTCGGAAAATATATTTCTCTTCGCGGACCCCCAGCAACGATTTCACGGCCCCTAGGGATCCGCGGACTCCAGACTGAAATTCACTGCTCCAGTCAATAAAACAGTAAAAGATTCGTCTGGGTATTCTACCCACATTTATCTCAAGCTTAGAAGACCTGGAAGCTCTGCAGAATAAACCTCTGCTTCTTTATAAAACATTCCGCTTCATTGCTTTCAGCCAAATGGCCTTTCGGCGTACTGTACTACTAACTTTCGGCTAGACACCTCTTTGACGTAGCTTTTGCTTCTTCTAACTCTAGCTGCGCTTAAACCGGGCAAATGCAGGAATCACAGTTTTGTGAAAATTGAAAAGAACAACTCATGATTTAAAGAAGGAAAAATATACAATTTATTTTTCCATACTCTCAATAAACACATCAATCATGTGATAAGCATTCCACTGATGCTGCAAACTGCTACGGGCCGCTATATCAGAGGCCTTCAGTTAGGCTAAATGAAGTCAAAGATTACTTTTGTTCTCGGAGTCAAACGAGCTCTTATGGCACTCGACTTAATACCTATTTAGCCTAATTAACCTTTCGGCCTAATGGCGTTCGGTCTAACAGTATTCGGCCGGTCAGCTTTTGGTCCAATGGCCCGACACCAATTCAAATTGGAATCTATATAGACAGAAGTTAAGGTTTAATTGGAAATACCATTCCTAGATAACACTTTGTGTGGCGAAATCTGGAAAATAAAAATTTTGGAAAATGCTTTCTGCGACGTCTGCCAATGCCAAATAATTCTTTTTAAATTTCGGATGGTTTCACCTAATCCGGAACAGTTAATCATTTTTGATGAGCATAGTTTGTTCGTCACTAAATTTGTGATATATTCTTCAAAAATCCTTAAAATCGGCCCTTCAACCCTTTCGGTGCTTTTTGAAAAACGAATTTTGGGACAAATGGGGTAGAATTTGGAATCAGGCCCCAAAACGACGACGGATTTCTGCATAAAAATAATCAAAAGTAAAAGTCACAAAATTCAGCCTCAGTTCAACTGTCTACTTGTGTCCGACCCAATGCGAACGATAAAAACAGCAACTTAAATCTTCTTTGACGAAAAACAGGGCAGCCGCTAGTTTTATTCTTAGATTTGATCGAGATGAGTGAATCTATTAATTAGAAAGTGAATGCCATTGAATTCAGGTTTCTTCGTATTAGACCGAGTATCGAGATGTGGAACATTTACCAAATTTGAAAATGGAGCTTAGGCTTACGAAAGCTCAGTATTCGTTGACAATTTATCATGAATAGCATGTTACCATAGTTTAAAAAATTTTCTCTGTTTGTGAAACGTAAAAAAATTACGGATTATCCTAGGTACTCACGGACGACCAACTGATCGTTCCATTCTTGCCAAATGTGACCGATCATTGAGCCGAATTTAAAAAAAAATGAGACAGAAGAAAACGTCACGGCCAACGAACTGCATTACCATACCATTACGGATTTTTTTTCCTAGAGCACCGATGACATTGATCCTGCAGAGTTTTGGCTCCAGAATGATGTAGTTATAGTTCATAAGGCAAAGGCTTCAGCCGAATGATTGAATACTGTATTCGGCGATCGTATTATGTCCCTTTTTGGTCTAGTCAATTAGCCACGAAGGTCATGCGATCAAACATCACCCGACTATTTTATGGGTTTATGCCGACCCGGCGGCACTGTAAAGGGTTTAGATGCCAACATTATGCGTGTAAACGGCAATATATGACCAGATATCACCGCTGGTAAAAATAGGAATGACAATTTAATGGTCAACAATCTAGTCGAAGACTGCGAGTCTATCCGGCTTTGTTAGTAGAAATTATAAAGCTTTTAACGAAGCGATGTCTGAGTCAGTGTTGCATGGGGCCTAGCAGCG
>NW_026683560.1:0-36000 GCF_030247195.1 Topomyia yanbarensis | reverse complement strand
GTAATTGCAATAGCCAATGCTATTAAACTGGATATATTTCCCTACACACTGGATGGTAGCTCGGCCTGCCTTATTCCATTGATGTTAGCTTTCAAACCTTTCGATGGGAAATGACATTATATGAATAAGACTCATGGTAGTAGCATTAATAGCAAAAGCTGAGCCCAAATGTCGACAGATTTGCAAGGATCAGAAAAAAAACATTGAATGTAGATAGGTTGGAATGTTCCTGTTCCTTCAAACGTAGACTGGAATGAAGTCAATTTTATTCGATATCATAAGCCAGACTATATAAGAGTGAGATATATTTATTTTATAATTCTGACTAATGGACGTGTCATCTGGGTAAACATATTCTTCTCTGTCAACAATGTCTACTGTTGCAGAAAAAGAATTGTTTCACAATTTCTCAGAATTGTTGAATGTTTCAGAACTAGGGTCGACCTAATACAGTATGACATTCGACTGGATGGCAGCAAATATGTTCTCATTTTAGGCACCATTTAGCTACATTTATCGAGTGTATGAAATCCGCCCAATACTGTACGGCAGCAGTACGCGACCTTTCCCGTGAGAACGGCAAGGGTAGAACTTGATAAGGAAGACACAATAGCGAAACTTTTCCAATCACACCTCATGGCAGTATACTTGGATGGGGGAGAAGCTTAGTCTGAAAACTTTATAGGAACAGGAAACGATTATTACGATGATGCTTTGAGAGTAATGGAGGCGCGGTGCTCGCCGGTTCCTTATTGACGTAGAGCTGAAGATTGTCGTTCGTTCGAATATAATATATCTTGAAAATTTATGCTTTCGTTAATACTTGATTTTTCGTTGATTGGTTCCGGATGAATGGTTTGATCGACACAGATGTTAGCCTTTGTGACCGTGCTCAACTATCTATCAGACGCATTTCGTAGACAAGGCCAGAAAAGCACAATGTTCACAATCTTCTATGGTAATGGCATTGTCATATTTCATCGTTCTTCAAACACAAGAGAATTTGAGAATAATGAAACATGACATGAAAGGAAATTTGCACATTCTAGATATGTTTACAATCTGTTACATTTTATACATTTCTTCTAATTGAAAGGTAAGGAGACCTACTTGAAGTATAGAATTTCTTTATATGAGAAAAGCAAAAAGGCTATGCAATCTCTCTAAAAATCGTCTTTTTAACAAAGGCCCGGAGGGTCAAATGTCATATACCAACCGATTCAGTTCGTCGAGATGCGAAAATTTCTGTGTGGATGTATTTATGTGTGCGTATGTGTTTGTGGCATTTAAACTCACACAATTTTCTCAAAGATGGCTGGACCAATTTTCGCAAACTTAGTGTAACGCTCCTTAAGCTGCTATTGAATTTTTAGATGATCCGACTTCCGGTTCCGAAGTTACGGGTTGATGAGTGCGGTCACACAGAAAATTCCCATTTAAACTGGTAACCCTATGACGTTTAAATTATGTAATACATATTGAAAAGTGTGCAACACTATTTGAATTTGCAGGTCTAGATGAGTTATGACCAATCAAAGTCGCTTTGAGCACATTGACCACCTATGGCGGTTCTTGATGTTCCGGTGATCTCGCCAAGTTCCTAAAACAATATCACACATATTCCCCAGCCAATTTTTACTGACTTGATTTCAAATGAAAGGTACAGTAATCCCATTAGCTGCTATTGAATTTTATTCGGTTCTGGCTTTTGGTTTCGGAGTTACAGGTTGTGTTGTGATTGCAACTTAAAAGGAGAGTTTCTGGTTTTCTAGACGCTTTATTCGACGAGCCGTTGAAAAATCCCTGCCAGTGATATATACGTATTTTTTTTATACAGTTCAATAGTGGTTTCCTTCTACAAGTTTTCTTTGTAAATAATATAAATTTAAGAGCTTACGTTTTAGTCCCTTTTACGTTTTAATGCTGTTCGTATTTCTTGCTGTCTTTGAACTGCTCAATTAGACCTAACAGATTCTTGGTTTCGATTGCAATTACTGCCTTTGTTCTAACCGTGTGAGCTCAGTAGCATATTTTAACAGCCACTGATGTTATAAATAAGATAGTAATTAGATACACATAGTAAGTAATTTTAAGTATGTCAAAATAATATTAATATAAGTATTTCAGTTGATAATAATTTCCGTAGTTGATGGGAAATTACAAATTCTCACTATTTTAAATATTTTTCGTACAAAACTAAAAAATTCGCTAATGTCCTTTGTTCCATTCTCTGCCTGTCCTTGCGTAACCTGTCAATTCGATCGATCCCTTGATCGGTCACTAGGTGTGACAAATGTCTTTGACGCAGAGACATACCGAAAGAGAGTGTTACACTAGCACGAACCAATGTTGTTGAATAGTAGGTGCGTAGCAAGTGGAAAGGTGGGACAGGTTGATTAGTAAGGTTGCAGTGGAATTTCCTATAGAAATCGTTTAAATCGTAATTCCTCAGAGGCCAAAAGTCTATTGGAATGGTCACCAAATTACAATGATTCGCAGGTCAAGATTACTGATTGTCAATCAAACATTCTTTTACATTTTCACATTTCTTATAAAAGAAATGTATAGCATTCGCTCAAACTTTCAAGATTTTTTTCCGAGGCGCGGAGAGCCAAGTCATATATACCAATCGACACTGCTCGACGATTTGGGACAATGTGTGTGTGAATCGGACAAACTCTCATTCGTGTTTCTCAGCAATGGCTGCACCGATCTTATCCAAAACAATTGCAAATGAAAGACCTCACACCCAGGCAGAACGCTATTAATTTGTTTTCGATTCTGATGTTTGGTTCCTATGATATGGATATATCGGAAAACGAGAAGCGAAATAAATGACTTCAAGGAAGTGGAAACAAAGTCATTGAACCTTTCATGCCCAACTTTTTTCTCGTGCATGTAGGGTTTCAAAACTGTTTTTCCTTGAAAACGGTGGGGTCAAGAAACACGAGAAGCCTTTTTTCATAAAGATAGGTGCTTCCGTCGCAGTGCTAGGAGCTGCTCAATTTTTACCTTCCAATACTCAATACAATTCTCCTAGAATATTTACAATAGTCCAATTGCGTGGGAAATGTAGCCAAAGACAATCTAAAATGATAAGTTTTCGTAATTTTTTGAAAGGGAAAGAAACGTCCTAACATTTAGAAAATTCATTTATACTCGAACAAACATTTGGGAAGTTAAAATAAAAACTTTCCTTGGAAAACTTCACAATATGGCGGAGTAAAAGATTATTTCCTTACTGGAAAAGTGCAGTTGGTAGTTATGGCTGAAACCAATGAAACAAAAAAATCCAATTTACATAAGTATACCTTCTGTTTGATTTTCTGTATCCGTTTTTTACGCGGTCTTCCAGAAATAATTTTTTTTGACATGAATTTTTAATACTAAAGTGCCATAGAAATGGTTAAAATGTTTGTTAGAATCTTAAAAAATTTGCATATATTGTTACGATATATTCTTCGTTTTCTCTATCACCATAAGTAAAAAAACTCGATTTTTTCAATCTTGTATAGCAGGTCAGCTCGTTAAGGGATTATATATTATTTTCTCTAAACAAGATTGCAAAATTTTATTACACCACTGTAGAGCACGAAAACATACGAATATTTCACTGACGAAAAACTATCCTCCGTAATTTTTGACCTAGAGCCAAAAACAAAAGTTTTTTTTTTTGCTAAGAACGATAGAGAGCGACGATATTTTGATTTTTCGCAATTCTGAGCATTTCATCGATTTTTATGAAACAAAATGACTTATTTAAAGAAAAGTGCAATAAAAAATGAAATTCTGCGTACGTCGCTGGAGAAAGAAAATTCGAAAACGCTGTGAAAAATTCGGAACGATAAAAAAATTGTTTGAGTTGTATTTTCGACCACTGGAAAAAATGTGGTTTAAAGAATAACACAATCAAAGTTTTAAGTACCACCAGGGCATACAGAACAAGCGTTGTGGCAAAAGTGAAAATTTGAATATTCATATGTTATTGCCGCCTTTTTTGCCTTTCTCAATAGAAAGGTATTGCAATTGCTCTGAAAACCGACTTTTTAACGGAGGCCCGGAGGGCCGAGTGACATATACCATTCGATTCAGTTCGTCGAGTTCGGCAAATGTCTGTGTGTGTGTATGTATGTGTGTGTGTATGTATGTGTGTGTATGTGCGTCTGTGTGTGTGTACGCGAACACAATCTCACTCACTTTTCTCAGAGATGGATGAACCGATTTTTACAAACTGAGTCCCAAATGAAAGGTGCAACGTTTCCATAGGCTGCTATTGAATTTCTAATGGATCCGACTTCCGGTTCCGGAATTACAGGGTGATGAGTACGATCACGCAGAAAATGTCGATTTTAAGAAATTCTGCAATGAATGTATAATGGTGAAAATTTTTCCAAAATGTGACCACAACTGCTTCGATTTGTAGTACTAGATCATTAACAGCCATTCAAAGTCTCTTTGGTCACATTGGCCACCATCATCGGTTCCGGAAGCCCCGGCGGAAGTATCCAAATTCAGACTAACAGTCACATCGGTTTCTCGGAGGTGGCTAGACCGAATCAACCAAACTTAGTCGCAAATGAAAGATGTTGCGTCCCCGTAAATGGCTATTAAATTTTATCCCCAACCGACTTCCGGTTCCGGAGTTACGGGTTGTGGCGTGCGATCACATAGCAAATTGTGATTCAAACCGATACCCCGATGGAAGCAAAAAAGGTAAAAATTTCGCTAAAATGTCTCTCAAATAACTTAACTTTGCAGTTCTAGGTCACCGACGGCCAAACAAACTTTCGTTGACTACATTGACCACCATAGACGGTTCCGGAAGTGCCCGGGAAAAGCGGCCATCTTTCAAAATTTACGAACTCACATCAGTTTCCCGAAATGGTTGGGCCGATTTTCACAAACTTAGTCCCAAATGATAGCTATAACATCCCCATAGATGTATATAAAATTTCGCACGGATCGCTTATATGGTTCTGGAAATATAGACTAAATCGTTCGGTCACATATGAAATTCCCATATAAGTCGGAACTCTAATTTTTTTCAAAAAATTTCAGAAATCGAATTCGTATTTTTGATGCCGAACATCTTTAAAATGCATGAAACGTCGAGAGTTTATGTTATCTCGAAAAAATTTTATTTTTGAAAATCGACTTTTTGGGACTTTGCCGATTTCGCACCTTTTTTCAGTTCAATATTACCGTGGCTGTTTTTTCTTTTACAAAATTTTAGAACTCGAATAATGATTTATTTTCCTGTATATGGTTGTCATGTGATGTATAATAATAAAATGTAATATATGCATTTAAAAGTTTTTAATGAATATAAACAACGCACACATTCTCGTGATTCATGATTGAGAAAGGCACAATTGCACCGCTAGGTGGATTAAAATAGGTTTTTATAACTAAGTTTATTTAGGTCCAAATACGGTAGCTTAACGAGGCCGATAATTCATTTTTAAGGTACATCGCACGTGTTAGTGGGGGAAGAGGAAGCCGTATTTAGGGGCGGCTTGCTCCCCTCTTATGTTAGTAAAGGAAAAAGGTAAGAAGTGGGATACATATTGTAAAATTTTGTAAAATTGACATTCTCGTTGGCTGGTTGATGATTGTGGAGGATATGCACACTTTATTGTAGTAGTTTCCATCTTGTAATCGCAGGGGTGAGGGGAGGGTCGATATTTCGGATGATTATTGGCACTCCGATGCTGTCATGATGTTCTTGTGACATGTGTCATGATGTTCTGGATGGACGGTTAACAAGAAAGGTATGCATCGTAGACTCGTGAAGCAATGCCATATTGTAGATACAGGGAGAGGTTGACGAGTGGTCACGGCTTGCCAGGACGTCCCGGACTGGCATAGAGGGTAACCTACCTCGGACCCGAAGGGAATCTATTAGTTGGGACCTGGCAACACGGTACTCTGCGCACAGCCAAACAACATACTCGATGTCGTGATAGCCGTTCTCACAAACACAATGATTACTGTCAGCAAGCCCTATACGACGGAGATACGCATCAAACGAGTAATGGTAGGACATGAGCCTTGACATCGTACGAATAAAGTCCCGGTTCACATCCAACCCCTTAAACCAAGCATTCGTTGATACCTTCGGGATAATAGAATGTAGCCACCGTGCCCATCGCTCCATGAAGTTTGCCAACTTTCGAGCGTCTTCTGACGAGAGATACTGAAAAATTCATTGAAGCAAATTGGTCTTTCGTAAGTGTCGCCTTCTAATGCGCCCACCTTGGCTAAAGAGTCCGCCTTCTCATTGCCCGCAATAGAACAATGCGATGGGACCCAAACTAAGGTAATCTGGTAAGATTTTTCAGATAAAGCACTCAGATATTCTCGTATTTTCCCCAGGAAATACGGTGAGTGCTTTCCAGGCTACGCCGCACGGATGGCCTCAATGGAGGTGAGACTGTTCGAAACGATGAAGTAATGGTCTGCGGGCAGGGTGTCAATGATCCCGAGAGTATACTGAATGGCAGCTAATTCTGCAACGTAAATTGAAGCAGGATCATTGAGTTTGAATGAGGCAGCAAGATTTTCGTTGAAGATACCGAAGCCTGTGGACCCGTCGAGAATTGATCCGTCAGTGTAGAACATTTTGGCGCAATGGACTTGATGGTATTTATTATAGAAAATATTTGGGACCACTTGTGGGCGAATGTGATCCGGAATTACACAAATCTCGTCCTTCATGGATGTGTCGAAAAATACAGTTGGAGCAGAAGTATCTAAGAGATGAGCACGGTTAACGTTATACGAAGATGAATTGATGTTCTGTGCCATGTAATCGAAGTACAAGGACATGAATCGGGTCTGAGAATTAAGCTCGACAATGGGTTCAAAATATCGCATCGAATGAGCAATCGATACGAGAGGTCCCAAATTCGATTTTTCAGTGGAAGGACGCCCGCCAGCACTTCTAAACCAATCGTATGGGTCGAGTGCATGCAACCCAAGGCGATACGCAAACAGCGATACTGGATTATCTCTAGTTTGATGAAATGTATGCTCGCAACGGAGCGAAAGCAGAAACATCCGTACTCCATCACTGATAATATCGTTGTTTGGTACAGCCTAATTAGGTCTCCTGGGTGGGCACCCCACCATGTTCCGGTTATTGTACGGAGAAAGTTGATCCTTTGTTGGCACTTCTGTTTCAGATACCTAATGTGACATACCCAGGTAGCTTTAGAGTCGAACCAGACCCCGAGATATTTGAATGTTGAAACCTGAGCAATAGTTTTATCCATTAACTGAAGCTGTAGTTTCGCTGGTTCACGCTTCCTTGAAAATACGACTAGCTCAGTTTTCTCCGTAGAGAACTCGATACCCAGCTGGAGAGCCCAAGCAGAAAAGTTGTCCAAGGTATTTTGCAGTGGTCCTTGCAAGTCGACGGCCTTGGGACCTGTAATAGAGACCACACCGTCATCTGCAAGTTGCCTTAGCGTGCAGGAATTGACAAGATATTCGTCAATGTCATTCACGAAAAAATTGTAGAGAAGAGGGCTTAGACATGAGACCTGGGGAAGGCCCATGTAGCTAAATCGTGATGTCGATAAATCACCATGCGAGAAATGCATTTGTTTTTCAGACAACAGGTTTAGCAAAAACTTATTTAAAATTGGTGAAAGACCATGCTGGTGCAACTTCTCATAAAGAATGTTGATAGAAACTGAATCGAAAGCCCCCGTAATATCCAAGAATACTGTTGCCATCTGCTCGTTGTTAGCATATGCCATTTGAATTTCTGTTGAGAGCAACGCAAGGCAATCGTTCGTCCCTTTGCCTTTGCGGAAGCCAAATTGTGTATCTGACAGTGAGCCATTTGCTTCGACCCAATTGTCGAGGCGAAACAAGACCATTTTCTCGAATAACTTCCGGATACAGGATAGCATTGCAATCGGTCGATACGAGGTGTGGTCGGAGGCTGGTTTTCCTGGTTTTTGGATGGCGATGACACTCACTTGTCTCCAATCATGTGGGACAATGTTACCCTCAAGAAACCTATTAAATAAATTCAACAAGCGTCTCTTGGCAGAGTCTGGTAGATTCTTCAACAAGTTGAATTTGATTCTGTCTGGCCCTGGAGCTTTATTGTTACACGACAAGAGAGCAAGTGAGAACTCCACCATCGTAAACGGTGTTTCGTTCGCGGTATTGTAAGGCGACGCGGTGCAGTAGATTTTCTGTGCCGGGGCGGAATCCGGACAAACCTTCTTGGCGAAATCGAATATCCAACGGTTTGAATATTCCACGCTCCCGTTAGTACTGTTTCGGTTTCGCATACGTCGGGCCGTACTCCAAAGAGTGCTCATCGATGTTTCTCTTGTTAACCCGTCGACAAACCGGCGCCAGTAACTGCGTTTCTTGGCTTTCATTAAATTTTTCATTCGCTTTTCTAATATCGCGTACAGTCGATAGCTAGCGACTAACCCGTCGTTCCGGACGGCTTTATACGCGGCAGCCTTCTCCGCGTACACGTCTGAGCACTCTTTGTCCCACCACGGGTAGGGAGAACGTGTTTGGGTGTTCCCGTCGGGTTCTCGTTTCGTCTGAGTTTGAATCGCGATATCGAGAATCGAGTTGGACAAAAACTTATACTCTTCCTCCGGGGGAAGTACCTGTGTTGAATCGATAGTTTTGGATATCTCAGCAGCGTAGCTCTTCCAATCAATGTTTCGTGTGAGGTCATAGGAAACATTGATTGGTTCCGAAGGTTTTTTTATTTTTTTTTTTATTTCGATTATAGAGGTTTTAACCTTAAGGTCATTCGCCTCTTCGGGTTAGAAAAATCTCTTATGAAAAATTTCTAACCCTATGTGCGGGGTCGGGACTCGAACCCAGGTGCGCTGTGTACAAGGCAATCAATTTACCAACTACGCTACGCCCAGCCCCCTGGTTCCGAAGGTCTTGAGCGAGTGGTGATTGCAATCACAATCGGCAGGTGGTCACTACCGTGGGGATCAGATATTACCTTCCACTTGCAATCTAACCGTAGTGATGTCGAGCCTAGAGATATGTCCAGTGCACTTGCTTGCGCTGGTGGTCTAGGAATCCGTGTCATTTCCCCTGTGTTCAGAAATGTCATATTGAAGTTGTCACAAAGGTCTTGACTTGTCGAGGATCGATTATCGTCGTACCCACTCTGTACCGTGAGAGTTAAAGTCTCCAAGAAGCAGGTGGGGCGAGGGAAGGTGCTCAATCACGTTAGAGAGTCTTCGATATCCCATCATGGCCCTAGATGGAATGTAAATAAAAGCAATGCAAAGATCTTTGCCTTTGATTATTGTTTGACAAGCGACAACTTCAATGCCTGGCGTCGAAGGGAGATTGATTCGATTGAAGGAGTAGCACTTTTTAATCCCTAAAAGTACCCCTCCATATGAATCTTCTCGATCCAAGCGGATAATGTTAAAATCGTGGAAGTTGAGGTTTATGTTAAAAGTAAGCCATGTTTCACATAGGGAAAAGGTATCACAATTATTGTAATCTAGCAAGTGTTTTAATGAATCAGTTTTGGGGATAATACTTCTGCAGTTCCACTGTAAAACAGTGATCAGATCCGTGATTCCGTTTAATAAGTTAGCCACCGAAGGATACGATCGCTGCAAGGAGGGGCCATTGTTCAGTCAACTGTTTTAAAAATGTTCTTACTGTTGGTAGAATAGCACCCAGCAAGCTTTTCAGAGGATCGGTAATATTGAAAGTTGTGAATATCCAGTCCACAATGTCAGAGAATTTAAGGAATCCCGTTTTAGGTTGAGTTTCTGACTGTAAAATGGGAGCACTTGGGATTTTTGGTGCCCCGGGGAGTGCTGGGAACTCCTGGTTGTATCTCAATTTCCCAAAACCAGGAGGCATTATCTTCGGATTTGTGGTAGCACTTCCAGTTGATGAATTATTTTTATTTTGTTCCCTTGTTTGAGGCAACCTAGGACTCTTACGAGGAAGTTCAGGTGAGTTTTGATTAAGTCTTTTCCTAGAGTTTCCAGACAGAGCCATAGAGTGCCCCTCGCAAGGGTCGTTAGGGGCGTTATCGTCCGTTGGCAAGAGAACGAATGGGTTTTCGGAGATAAGTGGAACAGCTCTTTTAAGCATTTCTGCGTAAGAGCGTCTAGAACGATCTTTGGCGGATAGCTTCAGTTTATCCGCTCGAAGTTTGTACGTTGGGAATGTCAAAAGTGCATACGGATTCTCCCCACAGTAAACACACTTCTCAGCGGGCCTGCTGCAAGTATCATCCGTATGGTGTTCCCCACATTTACCGCAACGTTGCTTATTGCTACAGTAGGTGGCCGTGTGACCTAGCTGCTTGCAATTGGAACAATTCATGACCCGCGGTACAAACAGCCGCACAGGTAGACGAGCTCCTCCCACTTCAACGTAGCTCGGAAGTGCAGATCCGGCGAAGGTTACGCGAAACAAGTCTGATGGATAGTAATTCCCATCTTCGATGGACTTTGAGTGCAATTGCTTGCACTCCAAAATCTTAACTGATTTAAGGTTAGGGTCTTTAAAGCGGCCAACCCCATCATTCATCAGATCATCGACAGTTAGACCAGCATAACTTACCACACTGTCGATCTCCACATCACGAGAAGGAATGTAGACGCGATACTCCAGCGTAAAGAGGCTATTGCTAACGATACCATTGGCCTGTTTCAAGTCAGTAACGACTACGCGCAGTTTATCTGACAAAACCTTTTTAATCTCGGTTACGGCCGAGTAACGTTTTGTCAGCTCCCGTGCAACAGTTATGCTGTTTAACGGTTTATTTTTGGGCCAAAAGTATACCACCCAAGGACCAGCGGATCCATCCTGGTAAACCTTGACTCGGGGGGGCTGTGAGACATTGGGGGAAAGTGGGGGAAGTAGATCGCCCATAACATCATCTGTCTCCGAATGACATACACGTTCCTCTTCCCCATAATATTCGTCTTCGGAGGGTGATCCTTCTGTTTGTTCCATTTTGTTGCGGGAGCAACACGCTCTACCGCACTATTTAACTTAAATCAAAATAAAAAATCAAAAACAATAATAAAAAAATCGATAAGAAAAGTAAAAAACGAAACACTTCACCAGTTAATTCCTGACAAGCTGGTAGGTGAATCCTTCGTTTGTTTTGTCCGTCACCCGCGTGACCTTCACACAGTAGAGAGCTGGTATAGCTCGTCTAAACAAAGCCGTCTTTCAGGCAAGAAAACTGTTTAGTACCGCACTAATTTTTCACTACTTCACACAATTGAACGTTTATAATGTTTATTATGTTTATACTCCAGCCATTGCTGGGATAAACACCTTCACCGATATCTCCTAACTCAAGGTAATGTTACAACAAACAACGCGCGTGTGTAAACTGAAAGGGCTGAAAGAGATTTATCATAATCAGTAAAATCATAATAATTTAATTTAAAATGAAATAGAAATAGCCTAAAATATGTTAATACCTTGAACACATGGAGCCTTCATGTCTTCAACAAAGCAGTTTGTATGAGTGCTACTCTCCAAAATTTTGCTGAAGACATTAAGTCTGGAACTAAATTTGTTTGAAGAATAAATTCGCCGTAAATACTTCTTGGAGGGTATAACGCCAAAATTATTTTATCAAATGATGTGCTGTTAACGTTTGTAAAATTCATCGAAGATACTAAACCTGCAAAATTGGCGGAACGGAAAATGCCATGTTTCATAAATTCCCCTACTTTTGGAAAGTGGTTTTCTCGTTATTAATTCTGTAACGTTTTCGGCTCAACTCGACGCATTCGCAAAATAAAAACATTTTCAGCAAATGTTGGAAGTTATGCCATTTTTCGGTGAGCAGTTCTAAGTTTCATAGACATTAAAGCAATTCCAGTTTCCTATTATAAAAGACCCTAATCCATGTTACAGTATGCCCTTTTCAAAACTGAACTCAATATGATAGGAATTTATGATTATGATTATGATTGATTTCAGAACTCTGGAATGAGTTTCTATTGGAATGTTTTTAGGCAAGTATTTGATATTGATGTTATTAGACAACTGTGAGATCAAGACCAATAGATCAGTTACAGATAAGGATCGCATTCCCACAATTTTTCATAGTTCCTCATGATGTTTCAAACAATAGGTTACCAATGTACTGATCAGATAATTATCATTGTAATATTGAACTGAATCAGTCAGCATCAATAAATTTTTAACTTTAACTCTTGGCTACACCGCTGCTTGAAGTTTTTTATTTCGCTTTTCATTTTCCGAGACATTTCAGATCGATCCGATAGTTATAAGTCAAAAGGCTCGCGCAAATGAAAATGTTTGCACCGATGAGTGTTAAAGTTCCATCTAGACAACTTGGAATTGTTCGGTGGTTTTTTTAGCGGTTGCTGTACGGACGATTTTTTGTCGTCAGTTTTATGTTTTTTTTAACAAAGTGTCCTTGCAGAACGTAGGCAATTAAAATTTATTAATTATGGAGTGTTTGCATAGTACACGGAAGTCAACGGAATAAATAAAGACGGGCTATGAACTAATATTCGCAAAATTAATGCGCTTTGCTAGTAACTGTTTCCTAAATCATTCCTTGCACGGGCATTTTCTGTGCCGAGTATAAATGTAATGAATATAATAATATAATATATAATAGCCTTTACGCCATTTTAAAAAATTGCCGTTGAGTCTAAGTGTTCTTATTGCCAATAAAAGAGATTCAAGGATCGAACACAACTTCAATGTGTCATTCGAATCGACGAAGCTTGTTTTATGGTCGGCAGCTTTCTCATAGATCCCTCTACTATATTTATAACAGCACCAGTCTACATCGATTCACGACGCAAATAAATAACATTACGAAGTAAGGCATTAATACAAAAATGTGCGAAATAAAAAAGTACAACACGAATATCGGATTGTAAAGCATGCGAAAATCTCACAACATAGCCTTTGATTTGAGGGAAATCACTATTAATTTTAAGATTAATTTTAATTCAAATTTTAATTACCTAAATCTAACAGCACCAGCTCCTTCCTGCTAGGTGATTTTGAATATCAAGAGCTTTCGGCTTCAATAGAACAACCACGCTTAAGCCCATAAACAATACCATCTTCCTACTCAGAATGTGCGGTTGGGTAATTTCGGGTGATGATAATTGAAAACCAAGTCATTATCCTTCATCACCAATCAGCTTCAATAATGTTTTACATGATTGAGTCGATTACGGGATTAGTTACTGGTTGTTGGTGTCGCTTCTTTGGTCCTAGCCACGCGAGTTCAGTCGATTGTGCTCCATGCTAATGGGCAACCGCGCGTTCAACCGAATCCTACAGTAATAATACAAACCGTGCATATAGCAGCCATAACTCAAACCGCGACTGTTTTTATTATTGTCTTGGCAAGGGACATGACAATGGCAACAAACACAGAAATGGCACATAATTCGAACGCGGAAAGCCCCCGACAAAAAGCCTGCTCATCAGCATCGATTTTATAAATAGTTTCTCGCGGTTACTCGTTGCGCTGCTGCTGCTGCTGCCGCTGCCGCCGGCAAAGCGAGCCCAAAAGGAAATGAGAAATAATCACCCCAAGCCGTAAAAGCCTGGCCACGATGCCGATGCCGTACGATTCGGTTCGGGTCCGGGTCCGGGGTGCCATGGCTCTAGCCTCTAGCCGGCAGCAGATTCGGTCGAATCATTCAAAACAGCGAAGCGACAAAAAGTGGTAACTTCGACTTTGGTGAACGCATGTTTGGCTTTTTACAGTGGTTATCGCTGATAGTGTCTTTGGCCGCTGCTGGAGGCTGGTACCGCAAGTGCTTGTGGTTTTGGGCGAAAATGTATTTGACCTTCAGCTACAATACGACTGAATCCGAAAGTAGCGTGCGTTGAAATGTTCTACTAGCTGCCGAAGGGACCAACTTCAAACCGCGATCGGATCCATTATGGATCTCTGGGAAGCAAATATGTAATTGCTGTGCAGAGATGTAATTATATGAAATCTATTCGTTCGGAACAGCTGAAGCATTGTGCTACACTTTTGCGGAACGGGTTAATGACGGTTTCTTTTAGATATCAGATAAGAATTTTAAATTATCTCCTAGGGATATTCGGAATTAAAAATATGCCTTTTTAGACTAATTTTAATATATTGTATGCACATTTATGTGAATTTTTGATATGATATACTGTACTTTTTTTTATTTTTTTTTTTTTTTTAATAGCCCGCCTCTTACCCCCACACCAAAAAGCTCACAAACGGAGCCCCCTGGTAGTGGACACATCAGTTCTCAGCGTACAAAAAAAAGGTCAGCACAATAAAACAAAGTTACGAATCGCGGAAACGCTGAGAACAAAAAAAAAAATACGAGACCGACAAAACACAAAATTTGACAAGAAGCTACGGCGAGTACCCAGCGGAAAAGAATCCTTTTAAGGGTCCCATCGTAGCTTTGCAGGAAGCTCATAATAATTTAAATTTATTTATTACTAATTGCTATAAAAAATGCATTTATCAATTGTTTTTATTAAAAAAATGTTAACCAATTATAGCTAAAGGAATAAGCTCGATTGGTGGTGAACGAAGTTTAAATTAAAAATTCTCCTATTTTATTTTTTAAAATTAGTTTCAATTTTGCTTGGAAACGAGTGCGACATGTTATTTGCTTTAAATCAGTAGGAAGCTGGTTGAATAACTTAGGTCCGATGAAAGAAATGCGTCTTTGACCAAGGTTCGTGGATACTCTGGAGTATAATAAATGATTGGCTTGTCTAGTGCTGTGAGCTCGAATGCCTGTTGTAAATTCTAGATTGTTATGAGCAATAGTATTATGCAAAGCATTGTGGATGTATATTATTGTTTGGTAGTTAGTCAACCCAAGCAAAGGTAAAATGTTATGGGCATTATTATTGTATAACAAAATAGTAGGGTACATAAATGGTTTTTTATAGATAATTTTAAGACATCTGTTTTGAAGCGTTTGTAGCTTTTTCAGATTCGAGATACTGGCACGGCCCCACACAGATACAAGGTAGTTCAGCAATGAGTGGATGTGCGCATAATAAAATTTTAGAAGTACATGCTGGGGAACAAAAGAGCATACTTTACGCATAGCCCCACATAACGATGCAACTTTTCTCTCTATAGATGTGATATGCTCAATCCAGGAGAGTGTGGGGTCTAAGTGAAGTCCTAAATATTTGAAGCAGTTAGTTTCCTGAATTACAGACTGTCCCATTCTTGGGTCTGGATGCACGCCTAAAGCTCTTCTAGATGAACGAAGCAGCATATATTTAGTTTTTGATAGGTTCAAGGAAAGAAGGTTTTCGTTGAAATACGTCGTTAGTGTTTTTAAATCCGATTCCATGTCGCGTACGATATCCAGGCAGTTGTTGTACGGGTAGAACAACGCTGTGTCATCCGCGAAAAGACGAGGAGTCCCTTTTAACCCGAGTCTACCTAGGTCATTGATATACAATAAAAATAACAGTGGCCCAATATTACTGCCTTGGGGCACTCCTATTTCTATTGGTCTATAAGAGCTACACGAGTCTCCAATAGATACGAATTGGTTCCTATACGACAGATAGCTACGAATAATAAGATTTGCTACTCCCCTGATGCCATAGCATTCTAACTTCTTAAGCAGGATTGAGTGATCCAGAGTATCGAATGCTTTTTTTAGGTCCAGAAAAAGGGCACCAACAATTCTTTTGCTATCAATTTGACTAATGATGGAGTCAATTAGTTCGGTCACTGCAATTAAAGTGCTGCAGCCCTGCCTGAACCCATACTGGTAGTTGTAAATTATGTTGTGTTTGTTCAAAAACTCGAGTAGTCGAGTGATGAGCAATTTCTCAAGAATTTTATTAAAAACGCACAATGTTGAAATTGGTCTATAGTTGCAAGGTTGGTTTGGATCACCAGCTTTGAAAATTGGAATTACTCGGGCTATTTTTAAACAGTCTGGGTACCTGCCGGTTTGAATTATTAAATTAAAAGCTTTGGTTAGGATGTTTGCAAAAGCGGTACAGTTACTCTTAAGAACGCTAGCGGGGATCTTATCAGGACCACAACTGTTATTTTTTTCGAGGTCTTTAATCAAAAGGATCACTTCATTTATGGTTGCAGGACGCAAGAAGATTGTTTCTTGGACGTGTTGTATATTTGTAATAGGATTTGAGTTGGGACTCGTGGGAATATTGTCAGCCAAATTTTTGCCAATGCTAGAGAAATACTCGTTGAAAACATTACATACTTCTTTAGTCTCAGTGACTCTGATATCGTTGCAAATTAGGCTGATGGGAACATCCGACTTTGAACGACCAAAAATGGTATTAATATTCTTCCAAAGTTTTGAATGAGTTGTGTTGGATAGAAGGTTTTCAAAGTAGGCCTTTTTGCACCGCTTTTTCATTACATTAACTTTTTTAGTTATGTGTTGCAGAAGAGCTTTGAGGTTTTCATCATTGGGGTTATTTTTTACTCGTTTCAGATAATTACTTTTGATTCTAATCAGTGTCCACAAATCGAAATTGATCCAGGGGCAAAAAACGCCTTTACATTTAAAAGTTTTGGAGACCGTTCTAGTGTTTTCCGCAAGTAAAGAATTGTAGGTTGTGATGATATTTGTAAGACATACATCTACATCATCAATCAACTCGATATTTTCTATGAAATTTTGGAAGTCGTTATTGAGTTTTTCATGATTGATTATTGATTTAGTCAAATTAACGGGTTCTCTTTTTACTGCAAGTTTATATGAAGATATAATTTGAACGTGATCACTAACTATGGTGTAAACCGTGTCGTTTCGTAAGACATATTATTCCAAAATTACTCAAATGACTTCATGTTATTAGAGCATTTTTGTTGGGCATATGCTGTACATGCACACAGCAATTTTTTTCAAATATAGAAACTGCAGAAATATTTTGCAAAAAATGGTTATTTCATCCTTTGGTTCGAAGGGTTTTTCTAAAAATCCAGGAAATGGTACATCCATTGCCCAGTAAAATATATAAAGGTCAATATCATCTCCTGGTATAGTGGATGAACTCAGCGAAACGAATTTGAATGACAGGTGCTGACATTGGGTTTTCTTACCAGCTTCAATCGGGCGAGCAGTGAACTTGTGGCTGTTTTTTCGATAATGTCGAATGCTAATCACCCGACAACTATCATTCATTATTTCTTTTGAATGCTATGTAAGTGTAGTTTTTAATTGGTTATAACGCATGTTTCTGAACTCGCCCCTTCACGCTCAAATATTTTTCCAATCCATTGAATAACATTATTTGGGATGAGTAGAAGAATTGTCAACAAACACCAATATTTAGTAAACTGCTTGTCAAACTGTTCAATACATTTCCAAAACAGCACACATGTCATCCAATCCATTGTTTTGCCCTCAAACTGATCAGACACAAGTTATATTGAAAAATGCCAATCTACCATGTTGCAATTTACGTGCTGATAGCTAACAATATTGTGTACCCAACTGGTGAACTGCTGCTATTTGTGGGTCCAAGCAGCAGTTCGATATTGGATTGCACAACCCGAACATAAATCTTCATTTCTTAAGCTACATTGTATGGTCGTGAAAACATTGACATAGAGATAGCAAAACTTAACCAACATTTATGTTAGATAGATTGAGGCATGAAGATAACGGGACGAAATATTTCATTGTTCATCTCAGAAGACAGACACTTGCGGGAGAAAATGTGAATACGCTAAAATAAACCCAGCAAATATGTTTTCATCGGAATGAGCTTTCTCCGTAGGAACTCTCGACCATCAATGCAGGAACACTTAAATTTTGTTAATAAACTTGCAACTTTGTTGCTATAAATAAGCACTTTCACGTACGGTTCGCCGCGAAGCAGGATGTCCTGCAACCACTAAAATATCAGCTTTCCATAGTCAATTCGATCGTGTTGAATCAAGAGCAATATTTTAAAAGGGCGTAGAAACTTTTGCATGTAGCTTTTTCGAAAACATTTTGTTCAATCGCCGTGCTTTGTACAGCAAAACTATCCGAGAAAGAGTTATAGGTGATGAACACTACTGTGCAAAAATAAAATATAGGGGAGGAATTTCGTCCGTAGATCCGTCCGAAAATCTTTAAAATCATGACCGGCTATTTTAAATTACGATGAAACTTTACACGTTTCACCACTAAACATTTTCCACAGTCAATAATATTATTTTCACTCAAAAGCATTTTTTTTTTAAAAAAAGGTTTTTACATGTAGCATTTTCGAAAAAAAAGTTTGAATACCATATTTTATACGACAAAGCTATTTGAGAACGAGTTACAGGGAATGAATACCTCTTTACGAAAAAAATTAACACTGAAAGAAATGTGTCATTTTTCACAAAAACAAAATTTTTTTACATAAATTTGAATTGCAAAAAACCCATTTTTTGGTTTTTAATATTTTGTCAACAAAAACCTAAAGAGAAAAGAAATATTTTGAATGTAATTGCATGATGGAGAACTTTTCGGCAAAAATATTTTTCTTACAATAACTTTATTAATTTTTTTTTAAATTTCATTCTAATTGACATACAAAACTATAATTTTATTACAGAATACGGTTCTAAGTATCATTCCAAATCAAAATGCATTTAATAAAAATCTTCCAAAATGCTACAGTTGTCGAGATAATTTGGATTTTGCTCTCACAAAAACAATCAATTTTTGTATTTATGGTCTTTTTAAAAGTTATTCGCGTTGCCCCATCACAAAATGACTACAATCAAATGTTTACCGTTGTAAAAGAAACTTTTTCGGTGGATTTGGATCTTGGAGAAGCTTTCAATAAAAAAGTTTTCCTAACAACTTTTCACATTTTTAATAATTCATGCTATTTGAAGTCAAAATACAATTTTCTTTTTGAAAATGTTTCTTAACGCTATTTTACATTAAAATACTCATAACAAAAATGTTCTGAAATGTGGTGTTCCCAAGGTTTTTAAAATTTTGTTTTAACAACACAGTTATTTAATTTTTTTATGACCTTTTCATAAGTTTTTCGCGCTTCTACATTAATTTACAACAATAGGTTTTTCAAAATGCGTGAAATGTCGAGATTTGATGCAATCTAGAAAAAATTGACGAAATTGACTTTTTTGGACTTTGGCTTATTTTTGCAGTTCTCATATAGAAAGGTTATGCAATCACTGTCAAAATCATCCATATAATCACGGCCCGGAAGGGCCGAGTGTCATATGCCATTCGACTCAGTTCGTCGAGATCGGAAAATGTCTGTATGTGTTTGCATGATCTCTTTTTTTTATTTTCTGTTTTTTTGACTTGGTGGTAAAGGTTTTACGCCGACCCAGCACGCGTTCAGTAGTTAGACCATACTACCGATTTCGTCCATCGTGTGCCAGAATGAGGGACTCTGAACAGAGAATATAACTCTGAACCTACTCCTCTAAACTCCACTAAGGAGTCCGACATTGGCTTGATCACCCGGTTTCATTTGAAATGACTACTTCGGGAGGAGGCTTGATTTCAGGTCTAGCTAGTGGTGCTAGATTTCGCTGGTCTCATAACAGCCATATCAGTCCTGCACGGCATGATATTCGACATGCGCTCCTCTCTACGTTGACCAGTTGGATGCCGTGGTCGATCCAGAGATTCCGGTTGGAGGGTGGCTTTCGGTTTACTGGTGCCCCGAAGACCCTATACTGGTGGTTTGTAGCGTTCGTTGCTACTCGGTGTAGTCCCCGACGGTGAAGCTAGCCTACCTCGGCGGAGAGTTCCCCGACGAAAGATTGTCTCCCGCAACTGTTGACGATTGCGTTATTTTTGCTTCGAGGCAGTCCGGCAGAATGCCGAGGTCAGTCCAGCGATTCCGGGTGGAGGACTGCGTCCGGTCCCCCGACGACCTACCGTCGACGATGCGTGCGCTCAGTCTAGTTTAGTCTCTTCCTCAGACTGACTTGTCAAGTGGCATAGTTGGTTCGGCGATTTCAGTTGGTGTGTAACTTCCGGTTCATCCGTGCCTCGACGACCCGAGGCCGTGTACTGATACGTTGCTGATCATTTCCTCTGCAACGCTGACATGATCTGAACGACTGTTCGGTCCACCGCGTCCCATTCTGCTTTGCCGTGCACATTATTTGGATAATATTGGTCATGTTAACGTCCTCACCAACAATGGTTCTCATTTCGTTTTGCTCGTGCTCGAATCGCGGGAATTCGAGGACCACGTGCTCAGGCGTTTCCTGTGCCGCACCGCACGTGATACAGAACGGCGAACTTGCGTGGCCTAACCTGTTCAGATACTTTTTGAAGCAGCCATGACCAGACAAGAACTGCATCATGTGAAAGTGCGCTCTGTTCACCCACACCGACAAGCATGGAATTTGTCTTTGGGTCCATCTGCCATTTACAGCGTTATCCCACTTGATTAAGGTGTCAGCTTGGGCTCGTTTGTTTACGGATTCCGCGCGTGCCTCGATTCCTATAACACTCGCTATCTTCTTCGAGTAGAAGGTTTATGGGCATCGTTCCAGATATCACGTAGGCTGTCTCTGACGAGATAGTTCGATACGCGCTAGACACCCGAATGGCCATCAACCTGAACGTGCTGTTCAGCCGAGAAGTGTTTCTCTTCGTCTCCAGTGCTGTCACCCAAGCAGATCCTGCGTATTTGAGCATCGATGTGGAGACACTCGCCAGTAGTCGCTTTTTACTGCTACTGATCGCTGAAGTATTGGGCATGACCCGAGATAGTGCCGAGATCATTTTTACGGCCCTCCCGCATGCGTGGTCGATGTGGCTATTGAAGCTTAGCCGGTCATCTATCATCACTCCCAGTTGTCTAACTTCTCGCTGTGAGTTGATGATACCCTCTCCGACCGAAATTCTTGCCTGCTGCACTGCCTTTCGGTTGCTTATCAAAACCAGCTTGGTTTTGTGGTGAGCTAACGTCAGCTTCTTCTTGGGCATCCAGTCTTCCACAACGTCTATCGCCTCCGTTGCGACTACTTCTACTTTCTCTACTGATTCGCCGATCACTAGGAGCACCACGTCGTCCGCAAAACCGACAATCTTCACGCCTCTGGGGAGGCTCAGCTTCAGCACTTCGTCGTACATAGCATTCCAAAGAGTTGAGCCGAATAAGGAACCCTGTAGAACGCCCGCTGTTACGGTTACGCTTCATTTTCCGGTGTCAGCTGCGTAGATCAGTTGTCGGTTCTGGAATAGCTTCTCAGAATCCTACAGAGGTAGTTGGGAACTCTCAGTCTGTGCAGCGAAAGGCGATTACGGCCCAATTAGCGCTGTTGAAGGCGTTTTTTACGTCCAGTGTAACCACTCCGCATTAGCGGTTTCTTCTTCTATTTTGCTTCTTCACAGCCTCCACCATCATTCGTATGGCATCCACAGTGGATCTACCTTTCCGGGAACCGAACTGCATCTCTGAACTTCACTTATCAATTTAGAGTGTCTTTGGCTGCGTTTTCCACACAAGTGGACTATTGTAAATATTTTAGGAGAATTGTATTGAGCATTGGAAGGTAAAAATTGAGCAGCTTCTAGCACTGCGTGGGAAGCACCTATCTTTATAGAAAATGGCTTTTCGTGTTTCTTGACCTCACCGTTTTCAAGGAAAAATAGTTTTAAAATCGTACATGCACTAGAAAAATGCTGTGCATGAAAGGGTTAAAGGGAGTCGATGCTGATCGCATACTGGGACGCAAAGCAGTTGGTACTATGGATGCCCTCGATCCCCCCGCTCAGTCGAACCCTTGCAGCCAGCGTTCAGCAGTCGTCTCGGTCCTGTATGTGGAGAAAGTGTCGCCTTTCTCGGCAAGTATTATACAGATTGTAACGATACAACGGTTGAACCGATTCGCGCTTCCAGTTCATCGTCCGACTCTCGCCGTAAGCTACTACCGTCCCATTCCTGCTCTCCGCATCGCACTATCGGGGTTCAACGCATCCTGGGACGCAACGCAGTTGGTGCTATGGAAGCCCTCGATCCCCCAGCCGCAGTCGAGTAATTGCAGCCAGCGATCATCAGTCGTCCCGGTCCTGTGTGTGGTATGGGTGAAATGGCAAGTATTCATCTGATCCGAACACTTCAAGCGCTGATACATTCTTCGCTTCCAGTAATTTGCCTTTTGCTCCGACATCTTGTGACCAGATGTCAACCGTGTATCTTGCTAACGACGATCGTTGTTTTCTGGGTCGCGACCCAGTTCATTCGGGATACCTCGAATCCCTCACCACAAGAGACTGTCAGCAACATGGCTTCACTCTGTGCTGAACCCGATCCGTCCTCCAACAACATCGAGGTTTACTGCCAGAATTTTGTAGGCTTAAATTCATCAACGGCCAGCTATTTGCTCGCGACCACGAGCTGCTGTTGCGATGTCATCGCCTTGACCGAGACGTGGCTCGACTATCGTTCTTTGTCTCACCAGGTGTTTGGTTCAACATTCGATGTCTACCGCTGTTTGTTTAATAGCCAAAAGACATCAGGTGGTAGTGTGTTTATCGCCCGTTCGCCATGCTATAAAAGCCCGAGTGATCAACGATGAGCGGTGGGCGAGCTCCGAGCAAGTGTGGATATCAGTGAAACTTGCCGATCGCAATCTGTTCCTGTGTGTTGTGAATTTTCCACCTGACAGAATTCGTGATTCCAGCCTGATCGATGTACATCTTTCCTCCGTTTCTTTCATCACTTCGTTCGCCGCCCCGTCTGATGATATTGTTATACTAGGCGACTTCAACTTACCTGTCTTGACGTGGTGCCAGGCAAGTGATGGATTTCTACGATTGAATATCGAAAAATCTTCGCTCATCAACAATGCCAGTTGTATTTTGGACAGCTACAGCAGCGCAACTCTTCGGCAAATTAATAATGCCATCAACGAGAATGGACGTACATTGGACCTCTGCTTTGTAAGTGCCCGGGACTACGCTCCGTACTGCCGCACTGCCCCGACTCCTTTAGTCCAGCATGTGCGTCATCATCCCTCACTACATCTTGTACTCGCTGGTAACCTAGATGTGGATTTTCAAAACGTCTCAAGCTCTATCATCTACGATTTTAAAAAAGATGACTGAAATCTAAACAATGACGTTTTCTAATATTCTTCACTACCTAATCGACCGTCATGTGCCATAACGAACAATTAGCACCAATGAACACTCTCCCTGGCATTCAACTGTCCTTAGACGTTTAAAAACTGCTAAACGAGCTGCATTTATAAAAATCGCGAAACATAAGGCACTTGCATTACGAAATCACTACTTTCAACTCAACCACGAATACAAACAGCAAAGCAGACGCGCCTTTTTGAGATACCAGCGAAACATCGAGCGTCAACTGAAATCAAAGCCCAAGTCGTTCTGGAAGTATGAGAATGAGCAGCGCACAGAGCCAGGCTTACCATCTTGTATGTCGTTTAATGGAGTTTTAGGTTTCGAAGGAAATTTGCCAATGATTCTCCGACAAATTTTCAAGCGTTTTTTCCGACGAGATCCTTCCACTACAACAAGTCGTTACCGCCGCCAATTTAACTCCTTCTCTAGGACGAACCATCAACCGAATTTGTGTCGATAATGCCGCCATTCTTGCAGCAAATTCCAAGCTGAAAGCATCTAGTTCCCAGGCCCAGATGGTGGTCCCTCGATTTTTGTCAAAAAGTGCATCAGCGGGCTTCTTGAACCACTTCGGCGAGTCTTCGAGCTATCACTCACTACTGGTACATTCCCTTCCTTCTGGAAAACAGCGCACATGTTTCCAGTTCATAAAAAAGGAAACAAATCGAGCATTGACTATTATCGGGGAATCTCGTGTTTAAGTGCCGTATCAAAACTGTTCGAGCTGGTTGTTTTAGACCCTATTTTCTTTCACTGCAAACACTACATTGCAGATGACCAACACGGTTTTATGCCCAAACGATCGACATGACAAACCTGCTCTCGTTCACAACATATGTAATGGATGGATTCGCTGACGGATTGCAAACCGATGCTATTTACATGGATATATCTGCGGCCTTCGACAAAATCAACCATGATATCGTAATAGCGAAGCTGGACAAACTCGGCATTCATGGACAACTTCTGCGCTGGTTTCGCTCCTATCTCGATGGAAGTCAATTCCAAATCAACATTAAGGACTGTCTATCTGCACCATTCTTCGTTACATCCGGCATCCCACAAGGAAGCCATCTTGGTCCGGTAATATTCCTCCTTTACTTTAATGACGTCAATATCAAATTACAAGAACCACCCCTTTCATTCGCTGACGACATGTTTATTTTTCGACAGATACAGGATAAAACAGATGCCGAGTCCCTTCAGAGGGAACTGCAGAGTTTTCGAGAATACACACAAGAATCATTCGAGGCTCGCTATAGGCCAACATATTTAGTATCTTCTAGTTGCTGTTTAATAATCAGTGGTGATGATGAAATGTGCAGTGCTCGGATCGAGTATGGTTGAAATAGCACAAATCAATCTTCAGCATTTACGTACAGCAACTATGGATCTATCCCGCCTAGTGCGTTTCCATACTTTAGTTCTAGAACCGTATTTCCACCGAAATACCGTCAATATAGAATTGACAATACTACTGTTGATAACATACACAGGAAATACGTATTCTGTGCAGCATATTTTCCGTATATGGAATCACAACCTTCTGATGATTTCAAAAGGGCTGGATCATACTGTGACAGAAATGGGTTTCCACTCATAAAATGCTCACCACATAGTTTGGGGCAGCTCAGATATCAATTTGAGACGCACTAAATTGAGCACGAGCATGAACACGATGACCGCACAATTCGTAGTTACTACTCCGTGATTGACCAAGACAAGCAGAATTGCACAGAGAATTAACGAATGGGGCCTGGAGGTAGCCATCTATCCTCAATGTGCACGTTTCGAAAGACTTGGAAATGATAATAATGGCGCCGGCCACGTCCTTACATTCATCGGGGAAGGGAAGGAATAGTAGTATAACAAATGTTTTTATACGGAACGGAAAGGAATTTTTATTAGTAGGATGGGATAAAGAGTTGCACAAATCTGGCTTCACCTTGATGAGTGATACGATCTATGCAACGCTCAGTAGTGTTACCATGTGTTTATTGCTCGGGGCAGCCGGCTGCTGAGAATTAATGATAGATTTATCGTATGTTGAATTAGTTTTGAAATGGTCGGTTTGATAAAAAGCAACTTCAGCTTCGGACAGCCGACAGTCGGAAGTGTTGCTTATGTTTAATTGAATCAAACGGCAGGTTAATTATTCGCGCGCGTTGTTATGCTATCTAAGGCACATTTTAAACGGTATATAATTAAAAAAATACCGAAATACCTGAAACGATTTACTTTGTATGTCGGATATACAACCGATGACATGCGTGCCGTTTTTTACGCTAATTACTAGAACAAGGTTGAATGCAATAAGAACGAAAAGAAACTAACTTTTCATCTTTTGCGTCAATAATCAAACTACAATATTTTTATGCTCATGAAGAAATATGGTTAACGTGACAGTAATATAGTGCATGTACTAAATTGGTAACTGGTTTTGAATTCTTCTTATGAATTGTTAAATTTCAATCCTCATACATAATTCAAAAGTAAGCATTCACTCAGACAAGACCAGGCATATTCACCACGCGCATGAAATCCCCAGTGAATTAGTTTCCTAATTGGTTAAATAAACACTAAACAAACAAAGAATTTAGTTTGCTCAGTCTATTAGATGCATAACCGAGGTGGTTCAATTTCAAAGATAGTAGATAGTTGATAACTCACTATAAAAATAGGTGATAAAAGAGGTGAAAGAAAATAGCTGATCACCGCATCAATTTGAGACGCACTGAATTGATGAAATACTTAAGCAGTACAAATACGCGAATACTCAATGGAGGAAATCGCTCAACATTTGCACAATCTGGCAGGGAAGAGATGTTAGATGTAACTCTATGCTCTGACAGTGCAGTGTTGCGGCTAGTTTTCAGTAATTTCAAAGGATTTATTTCACTGTTAGTTCCGTACAAAATCAAAGAATTGTTTCCGGACGGAATTTAGCAAAATGGCTTCCAAATCAACCGAAGGCTATGTTACCGTCAGCTGTTTGATCTGTAGCGGGTCTCGCTAGACGACGAGATTCCCACATGGTGGAGTGCGGAATGTGTATACTGTAGGCACATTTTAGATGTGATTAAGTTACTGAAGAAGTAACCAACATGGATTGGTACTGTCCGAAGTGCACTCAGTAGTTGCGTGCCAAACCCAAAGAAAACGACGAAGAAATCGAAAAGCGACGGGGGATCTGCTCCAGGCGCTACGGTATGGGATGCAGCTACGCAGCTATGGAAATGAAAGAGAATTGCAGGAGTGGTAATTAAAGCAGTAGCACAAACTGCTGAAGCGTCAGCAAAAATTTTTTGAGAAGCAGGAACGGATTCGTTGGCACGTACTGTCGTTAAGATGAGAATTCTGGTCGACAATAGAGAGGCTAGGTCTTGTTAACATCCGAAGACCAGATAATGCAGGATTGGTGGCACACAATCCGATATCTGGGGATACATGAGCGCATGGGAAAGGCAAGAATCCGCTGACGAGTCTGAAGCTCGGAATTCAGCTCGATCTAGATCAGCTCAAAACGCCTCTGACTAGACCGAAGTCGATACCGAATCTATCAGAAGAGGATGGGGATACTGATGAGAACCACAATAGCGACCATAAAGAGAGGGGAAGCAAAGTCTCGGCTGTTTCGTCTGGCGGTAATTCACCTAGAGGTCAATCTCGAGACGGGTCGAGGCATCCATTTCGAAGGGATCATCTTGCGGCACGGCAAGCGATGTCGAAACATCCAGGATCCTCGGACGTCTGGATCTTCAAGTCCGTGTTCGAGCTCTACGCAATTACACTCTTCTGCGAGTTCTGTTCAGGAGAACCAACGGTGGTCGCCAGAGCACTGTTACCGGACCCCAGCAAATTTTCAACAGTGTGGCGACGGTTTTTGATTTCAACCGGACGCGGAATTCGATAAAAGCGAAAAGATTGACTATTTTGAAATGTAACTAATTTAAGCAACCACCATTGGGTCCAAGGGGTCTGTTGGTGAAGGTAATAAACGTAAACATAAACAAATGATGCTGCGAGCAACATAGCTAACGTTTCACCTCCAAGGAAACGAATTTCAAAATGCAGGAGCAAGCTGCGTCAACAAAATGCTACAAATAGAAAATAAATAATATTGTAGTCTTAATTTTTACCAATTGTAAAATATTAAAAGAGGTCCGACTCAGTTATGCCAACGCGTTGAGCCGTGTCAAATAAACAATTTTGGACATATTATCAATTTTCAATAATTTTTTATTGATGCAGCGTGTCTGAGAATTGCAGAGTAATCCCCTACAACTCTTCTTAAGACACAATATCAATCGAATGAGTTGATTATATACTAATATCAAATTCATTGATACTATCTATACACAAGCCATACTGTAAAAACGGATCTGTTCTTTCAAGGAGTATTTCTTGTTACAAAAACAATCCCGCCACCGTACCCACACGCACAGGGTTAATTATCACGACTATCTAAACCTCAATAAGTATATGACAGCTGATATATAAAAGCATATTCACCGCCGCTACCGACTTGGCCGCTTTGTCATATGGCAACCACATCTTCATCCCTACGTCGAACCGTAGCAACACATCTGGATCGTGGGAACGACGAGTGAGTGTCGTAAATTAATCAAAACCCTTAAAACACAACAGGGCCTCCGCTCCGGTCGTCGAGCGTACGGTCGAACATAAATCGTGGCAATCCATAGCGTTTTGTAGCATCTTGGGTGTGTCTGGTCTGGTCTCGGTTGCTCATCTATTCGAACTAGCGCATAAATGGCCCATTGCACGTGGAAAGCCTGCAACGTTACGCTAAAAGTGCGAATTTTGGCCGTATTTCACTGGCTGTCAGCTGCTAATCAGTTTAAATGCGGCAGGCGAGGAGTGGGAAATGCTTTTCATCGATGAAGATGAAAATTAATGATGCCCACTTAGGCGGAAGGTCAGATAAGCGATGCTTATCATGCATGGTACGGTTTCGATTAAACGTTTTCCGGGACTATCTGGCAGGGAAAAGATTTTGGCGGAGCTGACTACGACAGGCAGATGATAATCACATATAGTAAACATTTCGAAAATCCACTCAAAAGATGAACTTGCAGATTTAAATGGAGAAAACCATGTTTCGCATCGGCGAGATGCAGTGCTTTTCCTCGCAACCAAGATCTTAATTAGTTCGAATGGCTGCGCTACCAGTCTTAGGTGTCGCTTCGGATGGTGCTTTGTATTATCTTTCCGGCGTAGAGGCTTCGTGAAACGAGAAGGACGATACAATACCAACGTTGGTAGTAAATTTGTAAAGCGGGCTTCGGTAAGGCATTCATTTGTTTAAAAACACTTTAATGAGCTTAGTTGTTAACTGTTCGGTTTCCTTCAATTACGGAAAGCGCTTTCCTTTGAAGATGCTGCTTTTGAGAAATTTTGTGAGAGATCTTGTTGAAGGGCACACATGATGGGCGAAAATGCGCAGCGTAATTCGACGAGGTCCTTTTTTATTCATGCTTATATTCCGTACTGAATACCTATCAACCCATCAACCCATGGACAGGGATCAACGACTTTACTTCTCTTCCGAAGGAAAATGTGACCACAGATTTTCACCTCAGAAAATCTCACCGACTTCGCCTGGGGATTGAACCCAGACACATTGGGTTGAATGGTGGTCACACTTACCACTCAACCACTGGCGCTGTCATCGACGAGATTGTGCACTATTGAGTTGTACGTCTGATTACATGTAGGGTGTTGAGCCAGTTTCTACCATAGTTCTATTGCTACTCAATCCATTTGAAAGCGTTGATTAGAATAATATTCATTCAAACGTTAGGCTAAATATAATGTTACTTGATTCGAATTTTTGATTCGCAACAAACATCATTATTTCCAGTAGTTGTTATTATGTGTACTGTTACTAAGGAACGAATCGAAGATATAACAACATACGCACATTCCATCGTTTGCTGGTCAAGTCATTAACGAAACAATTCGACACCCTTACTAATAGAATCAACATAGAAAATCACCCTATTCCTGTATAGTCGAGGGACAACAGTGGTATACGAGTGCCTATCTGAGTCTGATTGCAATCCTCTCATAGAGAATCTCAATATGACAAATAGAAGCTAACAACGTTATGTTCCATCAGTTATCCTTTGAATACTCTGATACAGAAAGATGTCATTATGGTGGAACTGACATATTGAGTCTACAGTAGAAGGCAAACCATTAGCACTAACTGAACACATCGTCACTGATATGAGTCTTTTTACCTTTCATTGCATGCTAATTACTGATTCATTACATATAGATATCATTACATCTATGTTTGATGGATTAATTTGTTATTTTGATCCTAATAGAGAGGATACCGCACTAGTTTGATGGACCGTCATACAATCGATGAAATCTAGAAAATAAGTGCCAATATATTTACTTCGTTTCTTGTCCACATAAAAAGTGGCCTTTTTTTACAGCAAAAAAAGAAGGAGAAGCGAAAAGGGGGGCAGAAGGGGAAATCATAACCCTCGGCTCGTCAGAAGGCGCCTAATGGAGATGCCATGCTCGTCAAAGCCAATGACGCGACGACGTATGCAGTGCTGCTCAAAAAGGTCAGAGAGGACCCGTAGCTGAAAGAATTGGGGGACAACGAGGTAAGAGTCAGGCGTACCCAAAAAGGTGAGATGCTCTTCGAGCTGAAGAAAAATTCTACGACTAGTAGCTCGACCTTGCAGTTCATTATTACTTAACCCTCCGAAAGTCGCGCTTATGGCCCACTGAACGAGCAGCTGCTGGTGTCCTAAGACGATTTCGCACTCAGTACACTAGCGCGACTGCCGGAAGGTTAATCAATGGGTGAAAAGGCAGAAGTTAAAGCCTTAAGCCCGGAGATGGTAATTTTGTGCAAGGACCTTGATGAAATCACGATGGAAGACGAGCTGAGAGGTGCAATGAAGCAGCAGTGTAACCTGAGCGAGGTGCACATAACGCTCCGGTTAAGGAAGGGATGCGGAGGAACGAAGACAACGATGATTCGTTTACCGGTAACCGCTGCAGACAAGGCACTGGTGGTATGTAAAGTTACAGTTAGATGGTCGAGATGCCTACTGAGAGCCTACCCACAAGTAAATAAACAACCGGAGAAATGCTTCAAATGTTTAGGCTTTGGACATATGGCAGGGGCATGCAAAGGCCCGGATAGATCCGGTAAATGCGGAGAGCCGGACCATCTTGCGAAAGACTTCACGCAGGGGCCGAAGTGCTTGCTTCGCACCCCAGTGAACGGAAACGATCATCAGAAGGGGTGGCTTTAAATGCTTTACCTACAAGAAGGTGACTGCAGGCCAACGGGAAAGGAGATGACCCAGATAAACCTGAATCACTGTGACACCGCACAGCAACTGTTGTGGTAGTCTACTACTGAAACTATGTGCGATGTCGCTTTGATCGCAGAGCCTTATCAAGTCTCCCTGATAACGCTAACTGGGTGGCTGATAGATCAGGAACCGCTGTGATACAAGTTATGGGCAGATTCCCCATCCAAGAAGTGGTAGAACGTTCATATGAGGGTTTCGTGATAGCCAAAATCAACGTCTTCGTGTGTACGCTCCTCCAAGGAGTACAGTAGAGCAGTTCAGCCTAATGCTGGAGCAGTTACCTGAGCAGTTGATCGGCCGGAAGCCGGTAGTCATTGGTGGTGACTTCAACGCCTGTGGAATGGGTCTGTAAAGTAACCAACACAAGAGGGTGTATCCTGCAGGAAGCTCTTGCGATGTTCGACGTACGATTGTGCAATGAAGGCTCTGTTAGCCCATTTCGGAGAGACGGGAGGGAGTCTATCATCGACGTTACATTCTGTAGTCCTTCGTTGACGGCGAACACGGATTGGAGAGTATGCGAAACGTATACACATTGCCACCACCAGGTGATTTGCTACCGTATCGGCCCACGGAACCCTGTTGCAGCACGGAGAAGGATGACCGGCGAACGAAATTGGAAGTCGAAAGTCTTCTACGCAGACTTTTTCGTAGAGGCACTTCGAGCGAACGGCGGGTCCGAGAACGTGGATGCGGCTGACCTAACAAGAAGGATGATGGCGGTTTGAGACGCCACAATGCAGCGATAACTGGAACCACGTAATAGATGGTGTCCAGGCTACTGGTGGAACGAGACGTCTAGTACGCTACGCGCTGCTTGTCTCAGAGCCAGAAGGCGGGCTTAGAGAACAATATCGGAGCCAGATAGAGAAGAGCACAAGGCAGCGTTTTGGAAAGCTAGGGTCTCTTTAAAACGGTAGATCAGACTCAGCAAGTCAGGTTGCCACAAGGAGCTGTGCCAAGACGTAGGCGTCAATCCCTGTGGCGACGAATATTGAATCGTAATGGAGAAAATGAAGGGATCGACGATGTAGCCGAAATGTGCCCGGGGAAGCCGAAGATAATCGTTGAGGGTCTCGAAGCATGATCCAACTATCTGGTAACCGACACCATACGGCGAAAAAAAGTACAAACATGGTGGATCGGCAAGTGACTAACGAGGAGCTCGCAGAAGCATCAAAGCGCCTGAAATTAAAGAAAGCCTCCGGTCTGGAGCGTTCAGCACCAAATGTGGTGCTGAAAGCTGCGATCCTGGCTTATCCGAACATGTTCACGATTGTGCTGCAGAAGTGTTTAAATGAAGGTAACTTCCGCGAAATGTGGAAGCCACGGAAGGCACCGGGCGATCCATATGTCTGCTTGATGCAATCGGAAAACTCCTGGAAACGATCATCCTTATCAGGTTGACGAAATTCACGGAAGGTGAGTGCGGACTGTCCAAGATGCAGTTCAGATTCTGCAAAGAAGCATCGACAGTGGATGCGTTTCCTACAGTGCTCGAGAGTGCTTAAAAAGCATCTAAATAGAAGCGAAGAGGATAACGATACTGCGCTGTGGTCACGATAAATGTGAAGAATGCATTTAACAGGGCCAGCAGGGAAGCCATCGCTGCACAGAATGAGGGTCCCCGACTATCTATGCTATATCCTGAAGAGCTACTTCCAGAGCAAAGTGCTGCTGTGCGAGGCGAGCGAAGGGCAGAAGTCAATGCGAGTCACAGCGGGCGTTCCCCAGGGCTCCATTATCGATCCAACTCTTTGGAACCGGATGTACGATGGGGTTTTTACAATGGGATGCCTAGGAAAGCGAAAATCGTGGGTTTCGCGGACGACGTGTCACTAACGGTGATGGATGAGACACTTGAAAAAGTGGAGGTGTCGGTGATAGAGAAAATAGACGTGATCGAGAGCTGGATGAATGAGGTCAAGCTACAAATAGCTCACAATAAGACTTGTTGTTGGCTTACAACTGCAAAGCGGTGCAGTGGATGCAGATCGACGGCGGAGGGTGATTGCATCGGTGTGTGCACTGTAGTAATTGGGAGTGATAATCGACGATCGGTTGATCTTCAACAATTACGCCTATTACGCCTGCGAAAAGTCGGCGAAGAAAACAAACGAATCATGCCAAACGTCAGCGGTCCAAGAAGCTGCACGAGACGTCTGCTATCTACTGTTTTGTTATCGATACTCCGAAATGGGGTTCCTGTCTGGGGTGCTGTGCTGAAAACCAAGCGGAACCGTGAAAAGCTGAACAGGACAATTCTGCTGATGGCACTACGAGTCGCGAGTGCTTACAGAACCATATCGTCGGAGGTAGCATGCGTTAGCGCCGGGATGATCCCTGTCTGCATCACTCTGGCTAATGACGAGAAATGGTACCAGCTGAGAAATGCACGTAATGCAAGGAGACTAATCCGAGCGGACTCGTTGGCTAAATGGCAGCAGGAGTGGGACAACACGGAGAAAGGAAGGTGGAACCACCATGTCGGATTGGGTGCATAGAAAGCATGCCTCCGGAAGGACTTGCATCGGTTTGGACATGTTCCGTCACCCTTTTGCCCGGAGTTTTTGAACGTGCAAGAGACACTGGAACACGTAGTCTTCGAATGCCCTAGGTTCGAAGAAGTTCGTAGTGACAATGGACAATGTCGTCGAAGAGATGTGCCACGACGAGCATACCTGGGACGCTATCAACAGAGTGGTTACGAGTATACTCTGCGAACTGCAGAAGATGTGGCGAAGGGATTAACACAGTAGCGCCATTAGCTAGAAAGCCACCGTGAAACCACAAATAGCGATTCGAGAGAAATTCCACTGCCGGGGAACTCTCCGACGGCATAGACTAGTCCCACCGTCGGAGACCAGTTGAGTAATACGCGACGTAGCACCGGGTTCGGGTCGTCGGGGCGCCAGTGTACCGGACGTCAGGCTTCACCGGAATCGCCGGATCGACCTCGACACGCTACGGGGAGCTCGTGAGTAGGCAAGGTCCACCGCCAGGGATTAGACCAAGTAGACCTCGTCGAATAGTTAGCATTGGATTGTTGGTGCACCAATGCACCGAAAGCTACGCTCCACCCGGACTCGTTTGATGGACCACCTATCCGGCTGACCCGTTGGGGTCCATCGCCGGGGACTAGATCGAGTAGATTGGGACGAAGCGAGATGCTAAATGGCTCGCGGAAAGCTGGATTCACTGCCGGCAGCTAGACTGAGTGGATCGCGACGAGACACCACCAGTTGTGGATTGTCGGGGCACCATCGAACCGGACACCCTGCTTCACCGAAATCGCTGAACTGACCTCGACACCTGGTTGGTTGGGTCGGTTTCGGGAGAACTTCTCTCATCAGGGAATTGTCCATCGGAGTAGGCTGGGTCCTCGGGAACCAGACCGAGTAGTTCGCGAACAAGTTGGGAGCTTGACAAGTAAGTGGTGCTGAATGGCACGAGAAGGGAGTTCGGTGCTGAATGGCACCAGGGAGCCGAAGGGCTCGGTTAATTAGGCAATCTGAAGTTTGCCGCCCAGATTGTCTTCGTAGGGGAAGAGCACTAAGTCGCGACCCACAGCAAACTTTCCGACTGCCATGCAGATACTGCCAGCCTGCGTGGATGGTCAAGAACTGGTGGTGTGTCGAGGAGTAGTGCTGTAACTTTTCTGAAGGAACAACCTACTAAGAAGTTGGATTAGAGTGTGTGCTATGTACATAAAAAACCCCTCCCGAAGCATTGCCGTAAGGTAGTGTCGGGGAGGAATCCGATTCTGGGCAAGAGTGGAGGGCGCAGACATTATCCTAAATCGTCGAGCTGGGTCGATTGTTATATAAGATTCTGGCCTCGGAAAAAATCTTTAAATTTCGAGCGAATTCTATACATTTATTTTCAAAGAAAAATAAAAAGAACATTGCTTTTAACCAAATCGTTTTGTTTAGACGAATTTCGTGCTAAATCGTATTCAGAGTTGGCAGCACCCTCTCAGATTTTAATGAAACTTTCTGTACGTGAGAACTTTGTCACAAAAAGTCACTTTGCATACTTCGTTTTTTTCAAAAATGATCTAGACTGTCTGTTGAAAAGGGTAAAACTTTTTTACCCATTTTTTTTCAAATGACAAATCCTACAAAGTGATTTTCACAAAAGCAGTCAAATTTTTGAATAAAAGTATCGACAAATTCTTCTTTGATTCCTATACTGAAAAAAATCGATTTTAAAAATATAAAGTCGATTTACAACAAAAACCATCTTTGATTTGGACGAAATGTTGTTCCAAGATAGGTAATTAGGTTCCCTACCTACCGTCAAAAATTCAAGTTGGGCACTTTTATGGAAAAAAGTTATTGGAAAAAAACTTTTCCTTGTCCGAACTGAATTAATTTTTTCAGTGTTTTTTTATCGAAAATTAAACCAATGAAAGTCATAATCATCTCAGAATCCAATTTCCCAACCGCTAGTTGCCTGATACACGCAAAAAGTATCAGTAACGCATTTGGTATATATTCATAACAAACTTGTGTGAGGGTGAAGATAAGCCACTTGACCGTGTACGAAGAAGTATCTTGTCTATGTACCCGCCGAAGAAGTAGAGATTGATGGTGTAGTCTCCATTAGGGGCCTTAATTGCGAAGTATGGGGTTCATTTCTTCAGGAACCCTTTGTTTCAGCCAGTGAAAATTCTGGTTCGCAAGCAGTGAAAATTCTTGAATGCAATTCAAGAAAAAATCAAGGAGTATTTGATCACAACTTATTTTCCATCAGCCTCATGTCAAACCTTTCGCCGAATATGCTCTTCCAAACTTTGATCTTTTGGGCGGGGCTAGTCTGTTCGCCTTTTTGTGCCGTGAGGCATGAACTTATTGTAGAAACAAGGCACGCTGTGGAAAATGCATATAAATTATGTGGGGACAAAATGAAACTTTCTTTTAAGAAGCACTCTGATAATGCAAAAAAGCGCTACGCCATCGACTAATTTATACGTTTCATTGTACACTAAAGAGCGATAGTCTGACCATTGCATTGTGGGAACATCTTCTAATGTGCCTATAAATTTCTGAAAGAGGAAAATCAGGGGTGACATTATGGAACCATTTCGAATCGACTTTTTCATACAAGCTTGTATACAATAAACCTTTCGTTTCGAGATGCGCAATGCCACCCCAGTTTTCTCTCCTAAGCTTCCTCGTAAAGGCCTGAGAGTGCCCCTTGAAGGGTGCCGTTATAAAACCGAAGTAAGTGGTTCCTGGTTTCGGTAATCTTAGAAACCCCATGTGTCCTTATATTTCAGTCCCCACATTTTCCCCCAGGTTTTACACAATGCATTTGCATTACAATTAGAGGACAGACGAAACGAGTACACGACGCGAATAACCGTGAACAGTCTCCTACCTCGTGGTGGGCAGAGATTGCTTAGAATTATACGCGAAAGGGACTTTTGAACATCGGATCGCCCGAATTTTTCCCAATATACACGACGCTATAAATGCAAATGAAAAACTTGATGAAAGCTGAAA